>NC_081555.1:148291615-148526615 GCF_963082655.1 Stomoxys calcitrans | reverse complement strand
CAAAATTTCAGGCCAATCAGATAATAATTGAAGTTTCTAGGGTCCTAAGAAGTCAAATCGGGAGATCGGTTCATATGAGAGCTATATCAGGTTTTAGGCCTATGTGGACCGTACTTCACACAGTTGTTGGAAGTCGGACAAAATTTGAGGCTTTCAGGGGCTAAAGAAAACAAATCGGGGAAACGGTTTATATTGGAGTTATATCAAAATCTGAACCGGTATGGCCCATTTGAGATTCCCAATGACCTATATCAATAGTTAGTATCTGTGAAAAATTTCAAGCTGTAAGCTTTACATTGCTATCGTGATTTCAACAGAAGGACGGACGGACATGGCCAGATCGATGCAGAATGTCGAGACGATCAAGGATATATGGGGTATTAGACCAATATTTCGAGGTGTTAATCACGGAATGACTATACAAGTATAGCCCCATCCTATGGTGGTGGGTATCAAAATGACTACGTCAATATTTATCCTCTAAATAATGAAAATACAAAATTTTATCAAAATCGGGCAAATGAATCGTGGGTCAGGCGATAATGGGTTAATGGAGCCCTCATATAGACCGGGCCCACAAAGGTACCAATTATTGCCCGATTTCGGGAAAGTTTGGCACAGTGAGTTTGTTTTTCTTTCGGACCTTCCTTCCTAATATGGTTTAGACAGGACCATTTTTGGGTAAATGCAAATTTGCTCATGAACATTCCATTAAGTTTCTGGGGCAAACTTTTCACAAATCATTGAAATTCAATGATAAGGGACCTCATTTTTATAACCGAGTCCGAACGGCGTGCCGCAGAGCGACACCTCTTTGGGGAGAAGTTTTTATATGCCAAAGTACCTCACAAAAATCATCTGCATAAAAATCTAAGACGATCTAACCATGTGCGTCCGTCTGTCCGTCTGTGTGTTCAAATAACGCTAAAGTCTTTAAAAATAGAGATATTGAGCTGAAACTTTGCAGAGATTCTATTTTTGTCCATAAGGAAGTTAAGATCGAAGATGGCCTATATTGGACTATATCTTGATATAGCCCCCATATAGACCGATCCGCCGAATTAGGGTCTTAGGCCCATAAAAGCCTCATTTATTATTAGGCCAGTCGACAACATTCTTCAATTTGGCCCAGATCGGTCCAGATTTGAATATAGCTGCTATATAGACCGATCTCTTGATTTAAGGTTTTGGGCCCACAAAAGGCGCATTTAGTGTCCTATTTCGGGACAGTGAATTGCGTTAGGCCCGTCAACATCTTTCTGCAATATGGATCAGCTCGGTCCAGATTTGAATATAGCTGCCATATAGACCGATTGCCTGATTTAACTTGGGCCCATGAAAGGCGCATTTATTGTCAGACGTCGCCGTAATTTGGGAAAGTGAGTTGTGTTAGGCCCACCGACATCCTTCATTAGTTTGGCTTAGGTCGCTTCAGATTTGGATATAGCCGCCATTTAGACCGATCGCCCGATTTAAGGTCCTGGGCCCATAAAGGCGCATTTATTGTCCGATGTCGCCGAAATTCGGGATAGTGAGTTTTGTTAGGTCCTTCGATATCCATTTTCAATTTGGCTCAGATCGGTCCAAATTTGGATCTAGCTGCCATATTGACCGATCTTTCGAGTTAAGGCTTTGGCCCAATAAAAGTCGCATTTATTTTCCGATATCGCCGAAATTTGGCACAGTGACTTATGTTTGGCTTTTCCACATCCGTGTCGTGTATGGCTCAGATCGGTCTATATTTGGATATGACTACCAAAAAGACCAATATTTTGTTCTACAAAATTGAACAATGACTTAGACCACTCAATGTCAGTGCAAAATTTCGTCGAAATCGGACAATATATCGATAAAGCTGTTATGGGTGCATTATGCATTTTTCACCGGATTATGATCAAGGGTGGCTTGTATATATTCCCGATGTTGTGGTTATCCAAAGTTCAAACCAGCCAAACTTAACGCTGTAGGGTTCGTGGAGATTCCACTAATCCTAAGATTTGGGGGTTTTGGGGATTATTATATTTTATTTTAATTTTAGTTAATTATATTTTTATGTTATTAACTATATTTTTATAATTCCGAAAATATAACGCGCCAGACGTCTCCGTCCAAGAACGTTTTTATTTTCTATTGGAATTAATAAGTTTTTTTTTTTATAAGGAGGGTCGAAACAGACAAATGTCCAATTTCGTCCACTCTATATTTTTATCTTGGGCTTTAAATAAAACACTCCGGTTTATTTTTAATTTGATGCTTTATTATTAGCTCCAACTCCAAGAATGACAATTTTTGGCTGGTGTGTCTTCTTAAATAAGCAATGACAAAAGATCATACAATTCGAAATAAACGATTACAAACAAGAATTGAGAGTTGTTGAGTGATAACTAAATAATCACAAAAACAATTATCATAAGCGAAAAGAGTTAGGCAAAATAATCACTCAATGTGTCTGCTTTTATTGGAGAGTAGTGAGGCTACTCTCTTTAATTTACATTTACGTTACATTGTAACTATGGTAATTATGCGAAAGCACAAAAATAAACAAAATACACTCAATAATGAGATCAAAGTAACAAAACGTAAACACTCAAAATAATTGGTTCTCTTCTAACATTTACTTTAAAGTTTAACTCATAGAAATAATAAAATTTATTTTTACACTCGAGAACAAAAGTTAGTTCAAGTAAAATAAAATGAGCTCTTTCAATAAAATAGGTCAACTAATATTTAAACGAATATGATTATTTAATAGATTTAAATGCTAAAAACGCATCCGCTACAGCCTCCCCCTCTGCCTCAGAAATCGGCTCTGATGATGTGGCAGCACTAAGTATCGGGTTGTTGATTTCTTTTTCTTAGAGACCTTCTCAGCGGCACCTCGGTAGTATTGGCTGATTCATCTTTGGCTTCTGGACTAACTGCCTTTGGCTCAAGATTTGCTTCTTCTGGCCTTGGTTTGGCGATGTTTAGTGGATTTGCTGTGTTTTGGTTGTTATTGGTATCAATGGTGTTGTGTTTTCTTGGTCTTCCTCTTTGTCGTAAGGGATAAACTGGCACCTCATTACGTCCATCATATAAAAATATATCCGATGCATGATATGTAGCAAGCGGAACGGTTGGGTTGTCTACTGATGCAACTGTGTATGTGCTTGACCCCTTTTTGTCGATGACCACATAGGGACCGTCACGCCGTGGCACAAATTTGGCTGCTAAACCCTTATTCTTGTTACTGAGAACATGTGTTGAGACCAGGACACGATCACCAACATCTATTTTCTTCTGTGGATTTCTCTTTGCATCAAAATATGTTTTATTTTTATCTTGCATGGTCTCCTCGTTCTCTTTGGCCCTTTCGAATGTATCTGCAAGTCTAAGCAGGTGGGGTGTAATTTGTGGTATAAAATTTTCTGAATTCACAATAGCACGGAGATCATGTTGTATTTCGATTGGGGTTCTAAGTTCCCTTCCAAATGTCAGATATGCCGGAGTATAATTTGTGGTAGCACATTTAGCCGTATTCATGGCGAATCTGATTGCTGGTAAATTTGTATCCCATAATGTGTGGTGTTGACCAACGTAAATAGATAACTGCACTTTTAAGTCCCTGTTTTTCCTTTCGACGGGGTTAGCCTCCGGGTGGTAGACAGGTGTAAAAGTTTGAGCGATTTTCAAGCAGTATGTCAGTTTTTGCATCACTGCCGATATAAATTGGGAACCATTGTCTGAATGAATCCTTCTTGGAATTCCGTACCTCAGGAATACCTCATTTAGTAGCATAATTGCGCAATTTTCAGCTGACGCTTCTCGTAGAGCAAATAATTCCGTCCAGCGGCTGCACAAATCTTCGACAATTAGTATCCACTGATTTCCTCTCTTTGTAACTGGCAGTGGCCCGAAGAGATCGACAGCAACGATTTCAAATCTCTGGTTACTGGATACGGTCTGAAGTAACCCATATGGTTTCATATTTGTGGCTTTATACCTCCTGCATTCCAGACATGATTTCACGTATTGGTGTATCTCCGACCTCATTTTTGGCCAATAATAGTGGGGAGTAATTCGACTTATAGTCCGTTCAATGCCGTAGTGACCTGCTGTAGGTTCATCGTGATGGTTATAGAGAATTATGTTTCGCATTGATTTTGGAACCACAAGCTGTCCGTTTTCGGAGTCCTCTTCCTGACAAAATCGAAACAGAACTCCATCCTGCATAATAAAACCTCTATTTATATAACGAATTACGTTTTCATTGTCCGTTTCGAACGATTCGATTATATCTTTAATCTCTTCATCTTCCAACTGTGCCTTTCTAATTTCGTCAGCCCCTTTCCTTGGAAAATCTATGCTTATGGAACAAATTTCACAATTATTTTCATCGTGGCTTTCTTTAGGACATGGAGGTCTCGATAGAGTATCGGCAACAGCATTTTTACGACCAGGGGTATACTCAAAATTTATGTTATACATTTGAAGATGCAACGCCCACCTGGCGAGCCGGCCAGTGGGACTTTTCAAGCTGAAAAGCCATTTCAAAGGTTGATGATCCGTCAGTATTTGTACTTCTGATCCTTCAATATACCCACGAAACTTCTGAATAGCCCAGACCACCGCCAAAGCTTCTCGTTCCGTGGTTGAGTAATTTCTTTCGGCTGGAAGTAACAATCGGCTGGCATATTCAATAGGATGTTCATCCTCCTTCTCCCCCTGGATCAACACAGCTCCCAAGGCATAGTTACTCGCATCGGTCATTATTTTAAATGGTTTAGCCTCATCTATTTGCTTTAGAATGGGAGGTGACACTAGCAGAGCTTTTAACTTTTCAAATGCTTTTTGTTCTTTTTCTGTCCACATCCATTTTGCATTTTTCTTTGTGAGATCGGAAAGTGGTTTTGACACATCTGCGAATCCTGGAATAAAACGTCTATACCACGAACAAGTTTGTAGAAATGATATGACTTGTTTTGGATTCTTAGGCTTTGGACGATTCCTTATAGCTTGAGTTTTTTCGGGGTCAACCTTAAGTCCTTCTGTCGTTAATATGTGGCCAAGATATTTCACCTTCGGGAGACAAAAGTGGCATTTCTCCCGATTCAAATGAAACCCAAAAGCTTTAAGTCTTTGAAAGGTTTGTCTTAAATCCATTATATGACATTGTAGGCTGCTGGAACATATAATAATGTCATCAAGATAAGCGAGAATGGTAATATTCGGTAGCCCTGTACGAAATTTGTCTATCAGGCGTTGGAATGTCGCTGGCGCGTTCTTCAGACCGAACGGCATTCTATTAAAGACGTAAATTCCAAAAGGCGTGGTGAATGCGGTCTTTATTTTATCTCTTTCTGCAATTTTTATTTGCCAGTATCCGGATCTGAGATCGAGCGTGGACATGAAAGGGGTTGTTTTTGCGGTTTGCAGAAGGTCATCCATTCTTGGAAGTGGATACGTGTCGGTTGTCGTTATGGCATTCAGACGACGGTAGTCTACGCAGAGCCTAATTTTGTTGTCTTTCTTTGGGATTAGAACAACCGGAAATGCCCATGGGGACTCCATTTCTGCTATTATGTTTTTCCTCAACATTTCTTCAAGCTCTTGTTTCAGCAAAATCTTCATTTTTGGAGATATACGATATGGCGCAGTGGAAATAGGAGTGTGACTGCCCGTGTTTATATAGTGTTCTACCTGGGCTATGGGAACATCTATGTCTTCAAATATTTGGCTTTCTTCTTTAAGGAGATTTTCAATGGATTCTTTTTCAGACTCATTTAGAAGAATGGCCTCATTAGATCGCAAACGAAATTCGATCGCATTTAACTCAATGGGTTCAAAGATTTCCTTCCAATAGTCTTCCATGGTTTGCCTTTTCAAAGGAGGGAATATGTCTGAAGATTTCTCAGAGTTTACTTCCAGAGACAAACAATCTGCGAATAATTTGTTGGTATATCCAGGACTATAGTCATTATTTTTAGAATTTGAGCTCTCAAAATTTCGGAAAAACTCTTTGACATCATCTCTATACTTTTTCTCTGAATCTTCAACCATAATATTATTTATTGGAGCCGCTTCTTGCATTTTGAAGAGGAAAAATTTGCTCGGTTCATCTTTAAAATACCATGCTCTTTGCGCAAGGTCCAGAACTATACCGCATTCTTCGAGGAAATCTATACCCAAAAGAGTCCTGTTTCCCTTTGCTTTAGGAAGGCATATAAAATTAATTTGTTTGAACCTTTTTCCTATTATTATGCTTGCTGTTGTGGAATATACTACTTCGTTACGAACAATTCCATCAGCGAGGACAATTTGTGCACAGACTTTTTTGAATGGCAACCCTTTTTCTTTCAATTTTTCGAATAAAATATGCCCTGCAACACTTGTTCTTGCCGCTGTGTCAAAATATGCTTCTCCATCCAAAGCATTTATATTAACTTCTACCACTGGGACGTTTCGTCCTGCTACGTTTGCGCTTAGGGAGTTAAAATCCAATTTACTGGTACTGGTGCCTGGTTTTTCCTTATTGCAAAAAGGACAATTTGACCTATAATAGCCAGAGGCACCGCACCCATAGCAATTAAGCTTTGTTTCTGGCGGTTTTACATTGCCATGTTTATCGGCTTCTATCTTCTTGTAGCAATTCTCAACCGTGTGGTTTTTCTTACGGCAATATGAACATTTGACCTGTTTCTTGTAAGGATCTTCATCGTCAAATTTTCGGTCTTTTCTGACCTGACTACTTTCGCTGAGTAACATTTCAACCTCACGGGCTTTTGCTAGGAGTTCTTGGAATGATGAAACATTGATTCGGCTTATTCTTTCCCTGATTTGCATACTAAGTTGTGCGAATATCATGTCTATCATAATCTTTTCAGGCAATTTCTCAGACAATTGGGCAAACAATGACCTTTTACGGCATACAAATGCGTCCGTAGACTCAAAATTTCGTTGCTTTTCCCGAAAGATCTCGCTATATAAACGCCAATCTGGCTTTGGCGGAGCAAATGCTTTTTTCAAAAGATCGATTGCGTCTTGGAAAGTCCTAGCTTCGTCTTTTACACCCTGCCACCATGTGGAAGCGTAACCCTCGAGAAGTAACGGAAGGCTATTAAGTGCATGGACATCAGCAATGCTCTCCGATTCCTTATACACCAATATAGTGGCTATAAAGTCTTCGACTTTGGAAGAATTTCTGTCTCCACTAAAACGAGATGAACATGTGCTAAACGTACTGGTTTTTGGTCTTTCCCTGACAGCTAAGCCACCCAAGAGATTTCTAAACATTTCCTCTGTGACATTGAAAAACACCGGGGACGCTGAGGATCTTGCAGGAGTTGTAGCTTCATTTTGGGGAGGAACGTTATTAGTATTTTTACCACTTCTATTCGGATCTTTATTCTGTTGGGGAACAGCATTTTGCACTACACCTGACCCACTAGGTACTTCACCATCCATTACGACACCGCGCTGAACAGGTGTTGTATTTCTAGGGCTTCGTCGCATATCCCAAAACTTTTATAAATCACACAGACTTGGCAACCCTCTTTCTGAGTTTTTATCAGCAACTTCCCTCAGCAATTTCGCAAAACAACAACCAAATGATACCTGTACCAACGTAACCAACAACAACAACAAATCACTAGCAGCAGAATTTCAGGTTTTGCCGACGGCAAAATGAAATTTTTGACTTTTTTTCGAAAATTTTGATTTCGCCAAAAAATTTTAATTTTCGTGATTTTATTAATTATTCATTGTGGATTTTTTTTTTTTTTGTTGGGCGCCACTTGTAGGGTTCGTGGAGATTCCACTAATCCTAAGATTTGGGGGTTTTGGGGATTATTATATTTTATTTTAATTTTAGTTAATTATATTTTTATGTTATTAACTATATTTTTATAATTCCGAAAATATAACGCGCCAGACGTCTCCGTCCAAGAACGTTTTTATTTTCTATTGGAATTAATAAGTTTTTTTTTTTATAAGGAGGGTCGAAACAGACAAATGTCCAATTTCGTCCACTCTATATTTTTATCTTGGGCTTTAAATAAAACACTCCGGTTTATTTTTAATTTGATGCTTTATTATTAGCTCCAACTCCAAGAATGACAATTTTTGGCTGGTGTGTCTTCTTAAATAAGCAATGACAAAAGATCATACAATTCGAAATAAACGATTACAAACAAGAATTGAGAGTTGTTGAGTGATAACTAAATAATCACAAAAACAATTATCATAAGCGAAAAGAGTTAGGCAAAATAATCACTCAATGTGTCTGCTTTTATTGGAGAGTAGTGAGGCTACTCTCTTTAATTTACATTTACGTTACATTGTAACTATGGTAATTATGCGAAAGCACAAAAATAAACAAAATACACTCAATAATGAGATCAAAGTAACAAAACGTAAACACTCAAAATAATTGGTTCTCTTCTAACATTTACTTTAAAGTTTAACTCATAGAAATAATAAAATTTATTTTTACACTCGAGAACAAAAGTTAGTTCAAGTAAAATAAAATGAGCTCTTTCAATAAAATAGGTCAACTAATATTTAAACGAATATGATTATTTAATAGATTTAAATGCTAAAAACGCATCCGCTACAACGCCTTTTTACCAGTTTTTTGATATTTTTATACCCTCCACCATAAGATGGGGGGTATACTCCGTCCGTCCGTCTGTCTGTCGAAAGCACGCTAACTTTCGAAGGAGTAAAGCTAGCCGCTTGAAATTTTTCACAAATACTTATTATTAGTGTAGGTCGGTTGGTATTGTAAATGGGCCATATCGGTCCATGTTTTGATATAGCTGCCATATAAACCGATCTTGGGTCTTGACTTCTTGAGCCTCTAGAGTGCGCAATTCTTATCCGATCACAATGAAATTTTGCACGACGTGTTTTGTTATGATATCCAACAGCTGCCATATAAACCGATCTGGGATCTTGACTTCTTGACCCCTAGAGGTCGCAATTATTATCCGATATGCCTGAAATTTTGTACGATGGATCCTCTCATGACCATCAACAAACGTGTTTATTATGGTCTGAATCGGTCTATAGCCCGATACAGCTCCCATATAAATCGTTCTCTCTATTTTACTTCGCGAGCCCCAATGGGCGCAATTCTTATACGAATTGGCTGAAATTTTACACAGGTCTCCAACATATAATTTAATTGTGGTCCGAACCGGACCATATCTTGATATCGTTTTAATAGCAGAGCAACTCTTTTCTTATATCCTTTTTTGCCTAAGAAGAGATGCCGGGAAAAGAACTCGACAAATGCGATCCATGGTGGAGGGTATATAAGATTCGGCCCGGCCGAACTTAGCACGCTTTTACTTGTTGGATTTAAAAATTGCCTCATTTCGACATGCCAATTTCCCCTAAAACCTTATATGACGGGAAACATTTTTTTAACAAGCTTCATTGGCCTTCTTTACGCCAATCCAAATTTCATTGAAATACCTCTTTCCTAACTCAAGCTAAAATATAACCCTATTCTTGGGTATTATTCTACCCTTTCGTCATTAATGGGTTACCTAGAACCGTTTGCCTTTCCAGCCAAATATATCGCAAAAAAACTATTACACTTAATTTCCATCACGAATAACTTTATTTTCTATTAATTAAATCTTTCGCGGAAAATTTCGTTGAAGCTATTTTTCGCGGATTGTTTTATAAAAGAAAACTTCGAACTTTAGCTGTTTAACCACTGTGCCTCATTTGGTCTACCAAAAACAAAAAAAAAAATTGCTCGAATTTTTTCCAACATTTGCCCAGATTTAAATTTCATGTTGAAATTCAAGTCGAACAAGTGGCCACTTGTCCGATAATTGCAGCCTTAAGCGTAATTGGATTATTAAACATGTAAATCAAGACCACGACAACGTATGATGGAATTGAATCATGGGGTTGAAATAGCATTCTAGCCGTCTTACTCGTGAAATTCAAGACTGACACAGGCAATAAAGAATGGAGCCAAACCACACCAAAAAGAGGGAGAAAAAAAGGCATATTCAAAGTTTGGAGTGTAGCATTTTTATTTAATTGTTGGACATAAAAGTTGCACAAATAATTTGTAATTATTTTTTAATTATAGAAATAATTACTATGAAGAACTTTGAAGCCAACAATAGATTTTAGCCAATATAAAAAACTGTTAAAGAAGACACTAACACACATTTGGATATCAGATTCGTATTCTACTCCCTAATACCTGTATTTAAGCTCCATATGGAGAAGGGGTAGACCTCCAGAAAATTGGTCCCGAAAGTGGGTATAAATTTTGAGTTCTACTCCCCAAGTATCTGCCATTTGACAACCTGAAGCTCTTAGCCCCAAAAATTATCAGCATTGTGAAATACTCTCAAACATCATTTATTTGAACCCCACATTGCCTTTAGTCTTAAAATGGGATGTCAAATTCGTTTTCTAATCTAAAATAGCTTTCATTTAAGAGGTATGGACCCTAAAAACTATCGATAGCGAGCTCTACTCTCTTAAAGACCCAAATTGTCATGGTGAGAAAATACGTCCAATTTGGGGGTTTTTATGGTGGTGGGACGTCCCCTTGACAGTTGATCCCGAATGTTGATATCAGATGCATGGTCTACTCCCAAATTTCTTTCATTTATGCCCCATTTTTCCATAGTTGGCAAATATGTTCGGTTTGGGGGGTGTTTTGGGGATGGGGCGGCCATTCAGTGACTTGGCTTTGAAAATATATATCAGATTCGTGTTCTGCTCTAAAAAACCTCTTATTTGAGCCTCAAATTGCAATGGTCAGCAAATACTTCCTATTTGGGTTGTGTTATGGGGATCGGGTGGCCCCATAGACACTTTTCCCGAATATCGATATCAGATTCTTGCTTTACTTCCCAAGACCTTTCATTTGAGCCCCATATTGCTATGGTCGTAAATTTGGCCTCTTTGGGAGATGTTCTCGGGGATGGGCGGCCCCCAAACATCCCCACACATCTAGAAATCAGATTCGTATTCTGCACTCAAATACCTTTTATTTAAGCCCCATACTGCCATGATCAGTAAATAAGTCCTGTATGTAGGGTGTTTTGGGGAAGAGATGGACCCCCAGAAACTTGGTCCCACATTTGAATATCAGATTCGTATTTTACTCGCAAATATCTTTCATTTGAGTCCCATATTGCCATGGTCAGTAAATATGTCAGATTTAAGGGTGTTTTGGGGGTTGGGGTGGTTCCCCTAGTACTTGGTCCGACAATTGGATATCATATACGTTTTCCAATCTAAAACACCTTTCATTTCAGTCCCATATTGTCGCAATTGTATATATATATATATATATATATATATATATATATATATATATATATATATATATATTTGGCAGCTTTTGGGGTTAGGGCGCCCCCCTAGGTGCCCCATCCCAAATTTGGATATCAAATTTTTGTTTGTAGGTTACCATAAGATAGCACACAAAATTTCGCTTAAATCGCACCACTCATCTCCGAGATCTGGCGTTTCTGAAAATTAGGTTAAGGGGGAGGGTCCGCCCCCCCCTTCATATATGAAAAATGTAGTACCCTATTTTCACCACGGGATCATAATGCACCATCCGTGAACTTTTCAAGAAAATCGGTTCAGCCGTTTCTGAGTCTATAAGGAACACACAAACCTACAAACACAAAATGATTTTTATACCCTCCACCATAGGATGGGGGTATACTAATTTCGTCACTCTGTTTGTAACTCCTCGAAATATTCGTTCAAGACCCCGTAAATGTCTTAATCGTCTTGACATTTTAAGTCGAACTAGACATGTCCCTCCGTCTGTCTGTCGAGAGCACTCTAATTTTTGAAGGAGTAAAGCTAGCCGCTTGAAATTTCGCACAAATATTTCTTATTAGTGTAGGTCAGTTGGGATTATAAATGGTCTATATCGGTCCACGTTTTGATATAGCTGCCATATAAACCGATCTGGGATTTTGACTTCTTGAGCCGCTAGAGGGCACAATTCTTATCCGAATTGGCTGAAATTTTACATGAGGTGTTTTATTATGACTTCCAACAACTGTTCTTGGTATGGTTGAATGCAGTCCATAACCTGATATAGCTGTCATATAAACCAATCTGGGGTCTTGACTTCTTGAGCCTCTAGAGGGCGCAATTCCTATCCGATTTGGCTGAAATTTTGCATGAGGTGTTTTGTTATGACTTCCAACAACTGCGCTTAGTATGGTTCAAATCAATCCGTGTTTTGATATAGCTGCCATATAAACCGATCTCGGGTCTTGACTTTTTGACCCTCTAGAGGGCGCAATTCTTATACGATTTGACTGAAATCTTGCACGTGGTGGTTTGGTATCACTTCTAGCAACTTCGCTTAGTATGGATCAAATCGGTCCATGTTTTGATATAGCTGTCATATAAACAGATCTTGGGTCTTGACTTCTTGAGCCTATAGAGGACGCAATTTTCATCCGATTTGATTGAAATTTTTCACTTATTGTTTTGGTATCACTTCCAACAATTGTGCTAAGTATGATTCAAATCGGTTCATAATCTTGTATATCTGCCATATAAACCGATCTTGGGTCTTGACTTCTTGAGCCTCTGCAGGGAGCAATTCCTATCCGATTTGTCTGAAATTTCGCATGAGGTGTTTTGTTATGACTTCCAATAATTCTGCTAAATATGGCGCAAATCGGAACATAACCTGATATAGCTGCCATATAAACCGATCTTGGGTCTTGACTACTTGAGCCTCTAGAGGGCGCAATTCTCGTACGATTTGACTGATATTTTGCACTTGGTGTTTCGGTATCACTTCCAAAAACTGTGCTAAGTTTGATTCAAATCGGTTCATAATCTGGTATATCTGCCATATAAACCGATCTTGGGTCTTGACTTCTTGAGCCTCTGCAGGGAGCAATTCTCGTCCGATTTAACTGAAATTTTGCACGTAGTGTTTTGGTGTCACTTCCAACAACTGTGTTAAGTATGATTCAAATCTGTTCATAATCTGGTATAGCTGTCATATAAACCGATCTGGGATCTTGACTTCTTGAACCTCTAGAGGGCGCAATTCTCATCCGATTTGGCCAAAATTTTGTACAACAGCTTTTCTTATGACCTTCAACATTAGTGTCTAATATGGTCTGAATCGATCAATGGCTTGATACAGCTCCCATATAAACCGATCTCCCGATTTTGCTTCTTGAGCCCCTACAAGGCGCAATTCTTATCCGAATGAACTGAAATATTACACAATGACTTCCACAATGTTCAGCATTCATTTATGATCCGAATCGGACTATACCTTGATATAGCTCCAATATCACGAAAGTTTTTATTATGCTTTGTTTGCCTAAGAAGAGATACTGCGCATAGAACTCGTCAAATGTGATCCATGGTGGAGGGTATATAAGATTCGGCCCGGCCGAATAATATTTCATAAAAATTTTTATTTAAACAAAAAATATTCACACTATTCTGAAAAACATATGTCTTACATATCATATTTCCCATAATACCTTTCATCATCATATTGATTTGAATTATCATTAATTCAAGTTGTGCCAGAACCCCTTTTCCAAATCGCAGTATTTCCAGCCCGATAATCATATAAATGAAGCTGCTTGTCAAGTGCTAATTTAATTGTGTTTCTTTAACTTATGGGCCATTACGCCACTTCATGTAATCGTGAAGAGGCAAGCAACTGTTTTAACCGTAAAAACCACAAATGGGTTTTTCTCATGGGAAATCACCATGGAAAACAGTAGGAAAAAAACCCCATAGCCGTTTTTTTAAAGCGATAGTCAATGGTTTACACAGCCTGTCAATTAATTACGTTTAAGCCTACCAGATTAATTAAAAGCACAGAGAATCCCTTTTCCCGTTTGAAACATGTCATGGTGTCAAGTGTATTTAATCGAAGGATATGTATGGGATTTAAATGTCGCATATTCATTATTGCAATGAAGGAAAAATTAATACAAGTAAATTGAATTTAAAAGTTGGATAAGTTGGATAAGCAAAAGTTAGCATGTCTGCCTATGACACTTAACGCCGTTGATACATTGGCCAATTTTTAACCCCAACAAAATCTTATCGATTAGGTTCAGGATTGGAGGGTCTCCATATAGCATTCCTTCTCAGACCATCGCTACATTAGGTTTAGAATAGCACAGCCAGCGCCGAATCCGATAAGCTTCCGTAATAAGTTGAAAACCAACTGGCCAAAATTCGGAAGACTACTCAGAAGTAGACTTGGGCTAGATAATTTAGATAGTACAAACAAGCATAGAAGACATTGATGACATTGTCAACAGAAATACGACTGCACTAGTGGAGTCTTTCAAAGATAGTTGTCTTCTTCGAAAAAGGAAGTCAGCCAAAGAAAAACCTTGGAGACCGGGGAGATTCGCAATATTGGGAAAAAGGTCGTCTGATTTTATAACAGAGCAAAATTGCAAATTTTTCCCATGAACATGGAGGAACCGGGGCAAACATCTCACATATCAATGAGTGCAGTCCGATTCAATTTTAAGCTCAATAATAAGGGGCCTCCTTTTTATAGCCGCGTCCAAACAGCGTGCCTTAATGCGACACCTCTTTGATGAGAAGTTTTACATGGCATAGTACCTCACAAATGTTGCCAACATTAGGAGGGGGAAAACCACCGCTGAAACTTTTTTCTGATGGTCTCGCCAGGATTCGAACCTAGGCGTTCAGCGTCATAGCCGGACATGCTAAACTCTGCGCTACGGTGGCCTCCACCCGGCCTCTCACTGATACTATCCGCTCGATACCATTGACTGTCCCAGACTGCAATTGCAGTTACTCCGTATGGAGCATTCCACTATCCGTAACCTGTGTTGACGCGCCCGGTATCTCGCAGCTAAGCTTCTCGTGACAGCAATCAACACAACACAGATCGGACCTTAATTTTTCCGGCCTGTGTAGAGCTTACAGCCAGCCCGTGCCGGGGTTATGAGTCTTGTAAACGTACTCAGTGATCCCTTACAAGGGCCAGCAACTCCCTTTTCTTCTTCAGGTCAACAGAGTGTCTTGGAAATCCTTCATCCATCCAAAGACTGTCAACCTGTTACAGCCTTCGCGTTGGATATTTTTTCTCGAGACAGCAATCAACACAACACAAATCGGACCATAATTTTTCCGGCCTGTGTGGTGCTTACAGCTATCCCGTGCCTGGGTTATGAGTCTTGTAACCGTGCTCAGTAATCCCTTATCAAGGGCAGCATCTCCCTCCCTTTTCTCTCCCTCCCTTTTCCTCTTCAGGTCAACAGAGTGTCCTGGCAATCCGTCATCCATCCAAAGACTGTCATCCTGTTACAGCTTCCGCGTTGGACATCTTCTCTCGAGACAGCAATCAACACAACACAGATCGGACCTTAATTTTTCCGGCCTGTGTGGTGCTTACAGCTATCCCGTGCCTGGGTTATGAGTCTTGTAACCGCACTCAGTAATCCCTTATCAAGGGCACCAACTCCCTCCCTTTTCTCTCCCTCCCTTTTCTCTCCCTCCCTTTTCTCTCCCTCCCTTTTCTCTCCCTCCCTTTTCTCTCCCTCCCTTTTCTCTCCCTCCCTTTTCTCTCCCTCCCTTTTCTCTCCCTCCCTTTTCTCTCCCTCCCTTTTCTCTCCCTCCCTTTTCTCTCCCTCCCTTTTCCTCTTCAGGTCAACAGAGTGTCCTGGCAATCCGTCATTCATCCATAGACTGTCATCCTGTTACAGCTTCCGCGTTGGACATCTTTTCTACTATGTTAAGTTGTTCCATGCCGTTGTGTTGGCCTTGGTTTCCGGACACATCGATGTTCTGAGAAATTAGAAGGCGGACGAGTATGGCGGAAATAGGGGTCCAGCACGGGAAGCACATCTTGCACACGTGCATATTGCTTACCGTGCTGGACCCCCATTGCCGCCATACTCGTCTGCCTTCTAATTTCTTAGAACATCGATGTGTCCGGGAACCCAGGCCAACACAATGTCATGGAGCCCGTTCAGGGCCCCGAAACTCTCCGCCATGCAATTCGAACTCATCGTTCTTGAATTCAAGGCCTTGAGGCCCTCATACTGTCCACATACATCCTGAGTTTCGAAGTTGGAAGGACCATCCTCAGAATCTCCTTTTCGGTCAATGTAATGGCAAAGATCATTGCATAAAACACCGTGGTATGTGCCATAACCTGGTACCCAGTTTAGTTTGATGCTAAATTTTGTGATTCATTGTACGCCAACTAAGTTAAATCCACTCACTATACTATCCAGTGTTTCTTTGTTTTTAATTTAATGTATATTCAGAATTTAATTTTACCTTAGGGGAAAAGAAATTTCTTTGGCTTATTTGGAAATTTTTGGAAATGGAATTTTTATTGATGAATTAATAACAACCACATGAGGTTTCAAAAACACCCATAACATATTTGCCTAAAAGGCAAAATACGATTAATCATCATTGCCTAAAACAAAAACCATACAAAATACACACTAGTATATTAAAATTTTTATTTGTTTTGTTATCTTTCTTGATTTTAATAACTTTATAAGCTGATAATTTGCAGCACGTGATTTTAAGTGGGAACGATGATGATGTTGATGATGATGATGAGAATTTGAATTCTTTCTCACTCTCGCCCGCCAATCAGCCCATGGCGATGGTGACGTCTTGGACTTTAAGCTGAAGTAGCGAATTGTAAACATTTTGATTGTTCATTAATATTTTTTCTGTAGTATATTTGAATTTTTTGATATTTTTGTTGTTCAACAACCAATCGAGAATATGAGTTGCCCTCTTATCTTGAGCGGTGTTTGCTGTTTTGTTGGTGTTGTTTTTGGTGCGACAATTGCAAAGATTCTTGAACTAGAAGCAGCAGTAGCAGCCACAGCACTCATTTCAACAAAGGTCAACAACTCAGAGGCTTTGACCTCTATTCTATTTACAAAAGCGAATTAACAAAAAAAAAAAAACAACAACAACAAATGCCCAAAACACTTTGACAACATTGTGAGAGCGGCCTAGAGTGAGAGAGAGTAAGCCAATACCGGTTAAAACACCAATCAAACTGGTATTTGCGATTGATTGGTAACAGTGTTGCCATTTATTTGGGTTTTTAATAAAATTTATGTCTTCAGTGAAGAAATGGTAAGCGGCTAAAGATCCCCCTTACCACCATCAAAAAGGCCAGATCTTGGAGATGGGTGCATGGGCCCATAAGGTGGGACCTTATGGAACGCCAGAAACACGAAATTGGTATAAAGTTTTGGGGTCAAATAACCTGGGGGAACGCCCCATCCCAAAACCCACCCGAACGGACATGTTTACCGACTGGAACAATATGGGTATCAAATGAAAGCTATTTAAGAGTAGAGTACGAATTTTGTATACAAATGTCTTCCTCGAAATTGGTATACAATTTTGACGTCAAATAACCTGGGGGAACGCCCCATCCCAAAACCCACCCGAACGGACATGTTTACCGATTGGGACAATATGGCTATCAAATGAAAGCTATTTAAGAGTAGAGTACGAATTTTGTATACAAATGTCTTCCTCGAAATTGGTATAAAATTTTGGAGTCAAATAACCTGGGGGAACGCCCCATCCGAACGGACATGTTTACCGACTGGAACAATATGGGTATCAAATGAAAGCTATTTAAGAGTAGAGTACGAATTTTGTATACAAATGTCACCCTCAAAATTGGTATAAAATTTTGGAGTCAAATAACATGGGGGAACGCCCCATCTCAAAACCCACCCAAACAGATATGTTTGCCGATTGGGACAATATGGGTATCAAATGAAAGGTATTTAAGAGTAGAGTACGAATTTTGTATACAAATGTCTCCCTCGAAATTGGTATGAAATTTTGGAGTCAAATAACCTGGGGGAACGCCCCATCTCAAAACCCACCCGAACGGACATGTTTACCGATTGGGACAATATGGGTATCAAATGAAAGATATTCAAGAGTAGAGTACGAATTTTGTATACAAATGTCTCCCTCGAAATTGGTATAACATTTTGGAGTCAAATAACCTGGGGGAACGCCCCATCCCAAAACCCACCCAAACTGACATGTTTACCGACTGGAACAATACGGCTATCAAATGAAAGGTATTTAAGAGTAGAGTACGAATTTTGAATACAAATATCTCCCTCGAAATTGGTATAAAATGTTGGAGTCAAATAACCTGGGGGAACGCCCCATCCCAAAACCCACCCGAACGGACATGTTTACCGATTGGGACAATATGGCTATCAAATGAAAGGTATTTAAGAGTAGAGTACGAATTTTGTATACAAATATCTCCCTCGAAATTGGTATAAAATTTTGGGGTCAAATAACCTGGGGGAACGCCCCATCCCAAAACCCACCCGAACGGACATGTTTACCGATTGGAACAATATGGGTATCAAATAAAAGGTATTTAAGAGTAGAGTACGAATTTTGTATACAAATGTCTCCCTCGAAATTGGTATAAAATTTTGAAGTCAAATAACCTGGGGGAACGCCCCATCTCAAACCCACCCGAAGGGACATGTTTACCGACTGGAACAATATGGGTATCAAATGAAAGGTATTTAAGAGTAGAGTACGAATTTTGTATACAAATGTCTCCCTCGAAATTGGTATAACATTTTGAAGTCAAATAACATGGGGGAACGCCCCATCCCAAAACCCACCCGAACGGACATGTTTACCAATTGGGACAATATGGGTATCAAATGAAAGGTATTTAAGAGTAGAGTACGAATTTTGTATACAAATGTCTCCCTAAGTGTTTTTGGGGATCCCCACCCCCAAAAACACCACCCAACAGGACACTTTAAACGCTGCAGACAATATGGGTATTAAATGAAAGGTATTTAAAAATAGAGTACCCTCCCCCATACCACAACTTTCAAAAACGCCAGATCTCGGTGATGGGTGCACCGATTTTACCGAAATTTTGCATGCCACCTTATGGTACCCGAAAAAATTGAGATTTGTATAACATTTTGGGGTCTACTTACCTGGAGGCCCCATCCGAAAACCCACCCGAACGGACATGTTTACCGACTGGGTATCAAATTAAAGGTATTTGAGAGTAGGGAACGAATGTGGCATAAAAATGTCACACTTAATGTCGGGGGGTCCCCCAACACCACTCAACAGGACAATTTTACCGCTTTGGGCAATATGGGTACCAAATGAAAGGTATTAAAAAATAGAAAACAAATCTGACATAGAAATGTATACCTTGGTGTTAGAGGGGCCACCCCACAACACCCCCCCCCCCCCCCCCAAAAAAAAAAAAAAAAACACCCCAGCAGGACATATTTACCAATTTGGACAATATGGATATCAAATGAAATGTATTTAAAATAACAGTCCAATTTTGATATAGAAATTTATTCCTTGGTGTGTAAGGCACCCCCAGCCCCCCAAAGAAACCCTAAATAGGACAAATTTTACCGATTGGGACAATATGGAAGGTGTTTGAAAGTTCATTACACATCTTTTATAAGGACTTGGTTCAATAAGCCTACTTAGCCTCTCTAACCCAAAAACGGACATGAATGTCCAACATCCCAAAATGGGTATAAAAGGAAAGTCTTTGAGAGTTGACTACAATACAGTATAGGACGCTGGCCCTGTCCAGCTAGTCTTTACTAAAACAAAAATCCCCTAAAATTTTCTCTACGAACAAGTTGTCAATGAAATGTTTTTTTTTTTTAAGGAAATATTCCATACAAGTAAGAGCGTGTTAAGTTCGGCCAGGCCGAATCTTATATACCCTCCACAATGGATCACATTTGTCGAGTTCTTTGCGCTGTGTCTCTTTTTAGGCAAACAAAAAATAATGGATAGGAATTGTTATGCTTTTTATCAAGTCATAGTGCGATTCGGACCATTAATGAATTGCATGTTGAAGAAGAAGTTGAAGTAGAAGTCATTGGGTAACATTTCAGCCCATTCGGATAAGAATTGCGCCTTGCAGGGACTCAAGAAGCAAAATCGGTAGATCGGTTTATATGGGAGCTGTATCAAGCTATTGATCGATCCAGACCATATTAGACACGTATGTTGAAGGTCATGAGAAGCCGTTGCACACTATTCGAATTGGTCCATGCTTTGATTTAGCTGCCATATTAACCGATCTTGGCTCTTGACTATTTGAGCCTCTAGAGGGCGCAATTCTGGTCCGACTGAAATTTTTGCACGTGGTGTTTTGGAATTACTTCCAACAACTGCGCTAAGTATGGTTCAAATCGGTCCATGTTTTTATATAGCGGCCATATAAACCGATCTTGGGTCTTGCCTTCTTGAGCCTCTAGAGGGCGTAATTCTCATCCGATTTGACTGTAATTTCGCACGAAGTGTTTTGGTACCACTTCTAACAACTGTGTTAAGTATGATTCAAATCGGTTTATAATCTGGTATAGCTGTCATATAAACCGATCTAAGGGGCGTAATTCTCATCCGATTTGACTGAAATTTTGCACGAAGTACTTTGTTATGATATCCAACAACTGTGCCAAGTATGGTTCATAACCTGATATAGCTGTCATATAAATAGATATAGGGACTTGACTTCTTGAGCTACTAGAGGGTGCAATTCTTATCCGATTGGAATGAAATTTTGCACGACTTGTTTTATTATGATATCCAACAACTATACCAAGTATGGTTGAAATCGGTTCATAACCTGATATAGCTGCCATATAAAAAGATCTTTCGTCTTGACTTCTTCAGCCTTTAGAGGGCGCAATTATTATTCGACTGGAATGAAATTTTGCACGACGGATCCTCTCATGACCATCAACATACATGTGTATTATGGTATGAATCGGTCTATAGCCTGATACGGCTCCCATATAAATCGATCTCTGTATTTTACTTCTTGAGCCTCTAGAAGGCGCATTCTTATTCGAATTGACTGACATTTTACACATTTTAATTGCGGTCCGAACCGGACCATATCTTGTTTCTATTAACATAATTTCAATAAAAATGCCTCTAAGAACAAAATTTTATTTTAAATTTTCTCTGAAGATCTACATTCAATGAATTTTTCCGTGAAGATCAAATTTCGGTGAAAATTTTTAATTTTCTGTATAAACAAAATTTCAATGAAAATTTCTCTACAGACAAAATTTTAATGAAATTAACTCCCAAGACTTTAAAATTTGAAATGTTTTGTCTGTGTGGCAACTCTAGTAATTGTAGCAACACAATGTCTAATGATGTTGAATGTTGTACGCATATGAATGCTGTTTCAGATGTTCTTTCTTTTTTTGCACTCCATTCGTTCTACGTTCTTCTCAAATGTGGAGCAATAAATGATAGATAAACATTTTTTGTTTTGGTTAAATCCAATCACATAGCAATGCCCAATTATGGCCCTAAGCAATCTAACCACTATTTTATTATTTTAATTATTTCTTATGGCAAATCATTTATTAATCATTAATCATTTTCCAATGATTTTTTTTCTTTTATTCCTATTGCAGATCAATCCATCATCCCACACCAGACAACAACAAATAAAATTAAATTAATTTGAAATACTCCCAGTTAAATGAAGCAGCAACATGAAGTTTCCCCATCAATTTGCAGTTAATTGTTATGGCAAAAATTTATTGCCAAAACGAACTATAATTTTTGAATTATCATAAAAGTGAAGTGAAAATTTTCCACAACATTGGACACAATGAAATAAAAGTTTCTATTGGAAGCTCTTTTTTGCCGTTTAGAAAGAATAGTCAAAAGTGTGCAAAAGTTAAGGGAGGAGAAAAGAAGAAACAGTCTTAAATTATTGCATTTATGTTCCTGTTTGTTGGAGAATTTGCGCTCCGTAAATACTGGTGATTTATTTGAATGTTTCACACCAAAGGAATACCTGCGTTCCATTGATGTTTGGAAGCTGTTCATGAAGAAGAAAAACAAAATGCCAGAGGTAAGTTTAGAAATTTTTTTTTCGGAAATTAAAGTTGAATAATGAATAACTTTTGAATTCAAGTAGAATATAGCAGTTATTTTTTGAAATCCTTCTTTTCTCGAGAAACATTTTGAAGTCGAACTTAGCCAAATCTGAAATCTGTTATTTCTATGCATTATCTGACGTATTTCACAGAGCTTAAGTTGTTTATTTTTATACCCACCACCGAAGGAGGGGGATATATTCGTTTTGTCATTCCGTTAACGACACATCATATTATCCATTTCCGAACCTATAAAATACATAAATTCTTAATCGTCGTAAAAATCTAAGACCATTTAGCCTTGTCCGTCCGTCTGTCCGTTGAAATCAAGCCAAAGTCTTTCAAAATAGAGATATTGAGCCGAAACTTTGCACAGATTCTTTCTTTGCCATAGGCAGGTTAAGTTCGAAGGTGGGTCTATATCGGACTATATCTTGATATAGCCCCCATATAGACCGATCGGCAGATTTAAGGTCTTGGGCCCTTTAAAGCCACATTTAATATCCAATTTCGCTGAAATTTGGCACAGTGAGTTAGCTTGGAAAGAGGGTGCATATATTAATCCGCCCGTGCTACTATGGACATACACCTAAGCCAACTATAAAGTAACCTCTAAAAAGAAAATTTCGCGTCCAACAGATACCGTTACTTAGGTGGAGACACAATATCAGACATGAACCAGCTTAGGGGAATGGTATTGAAAACAATTAAGGATTTTGTAAGTAGCACGGAATACTTACAAAATCCTTAATTGTTTTCAATACCATTCCCCTAAGCTGGTTCATGCCTGATATTGTGTCTCCACCTAAGTACCTGTAGCTGGTAAACGCGAAAGCCGGGCAATGACAAAGGAAATGCTCCAACGTCTCATCATCTTCCCCGCATGCCCTACACATGCTATCACTTGCCGCACCGATTTTGCCTAAGTGAGCTCGTAGTCCTATGTGTCCCGTTATGATACCGAAAGCTATACTGACCTCCTTCTTGCTTCCTTTCAGTAATGGCCTCGCCTTGTCACGATCTGGATACCCCCATAAGATTTTCGCCGTCCTACCGACCGTTTCGCTGTTCCACAATGTTGCATGCGTATTCGTCGCCCACTCCCTTAACTCGATCGGCGTTGACCCGAAAGGCTTCGGGTTAACCAAGTTGATTGACGGCAGTCCTCTGGCCTTCACCACCAAATCGTCTGCCCTTTCATTTCCCCTTACTCCGTTATGGCCCGGCACCCAAACGATGCGGATTTTGCCATCCTCAGAGAAGGCGTTAATCTCCTTCTTACACTGCAAGACTGTTCGTGACCTTACCGTTCTGGTTGTTATGGCCCTTATGGCAATTTTACTGTCCGTAAAAATGTTCACACTCGACGTCCTCGCGTTAGCAGCACAGTGAGTTGTTCCTTGTAGGGGCTCAAAAAGCATAATCGGGAGATTGGTTTATATGGGAGCTGTATTAAGCTATAGATCGATTCATACCATATTAGACACGTATGTTGAAGGTCATTAGGGAAGCCGTTTTGTGTAAAATTTCAAGCGCCTACCTTATCTCCTTCGAAAGATAGCGTGCTTTCGACAGACTGACGGACGGACGGACATGGCTAGGTCGACTTAAAATAAAAATAAATCTGTCATTCGCTTCAGACCCTTTGTCGGGATATCGGTCTGTATGGCATCTATATCTAAATATAGTCCGACTCGAACCATATTTGGGATGAATGACGGGAGAACTAAAACTACCCACTGTTTTCAGCGAAATCGGGTAATAAATAGAGCTCTTATGGGCTTCAGACACTTAATCGGGAGATTGGTCTATATTGCAGCTATATCTAAATATAGACCAATCTGAACCATATTTGAGACAGATTTTGGAAGTCTTGGTACCACTCACTGTTCCAAATTTCAGCTATGTCGGATAAAGACCCAAAATCGACAGACCGGTATATATGGCAGCTATATTCAAATATGTTCCGATCTGGACCATTTTGAATTCGGATATTGGCGGGCCTAGAAAAACTCACTATGCCAAATTTCGGCGTAATAATACGCCTTTTATAGGCATAAGAGCCTAAATCGCCAGATCGGTGTGTATGACAGCTATATCCAAATATAGTCCGATGTTGCCCATTTAAGAACTTAACCTACGCTTAGAAGAAATACGAGTCTTTTCCGGTCTATATAGCAGCTATATCCAAATATGGTCCGATTTGAACCGTTCAAAAGCTTAATCAGCTTGTATCAAAAAGACGTATCTGTATCAAATTTCAACTGAATATCTCAATTTTTGAAGGCTGAAGGAGTGATTACAACAGACGGAGGGACAGACCCAACGACATGGTTAAATCGTTTTAGAATTTTACAACGATCCTTGAAAGGTCGGAAATGCATATTTCCATGTGTTACAAACGGAATGACTAAATGCTCCATATCCTATGGAGGGGGTTATAAAAAAATTTTGATTAAAATTGTGATTTTATAGAAAATAGCTGGACAGGGTCCGCTCCGCTGCGTTTTCTTTAACTCTCCAATATCTATTTAGGGTGGGGACACTTAGCCCTGAATGTGGATATTGTGCTACTGTACCCTATGTCTGCCTATGACGCTGAACGCCTGCGTTCGAATCCTGGCGGAACTTCGGACAAAATTTAAAGCGGTGGTTATCCCCTCTTAATGCTGGCGACATTTGCCAGGTACCATACCATGCATGGTCATGTAAAAAATTCTCCCCAAAGAGGTGTCGCACGGTGGCACACCATACCGACTCGGCTATAAAAAAGGCCCCTTATCGTTGATAAGCTCAACTTGAATCGAAAAGCACTCATTGATGTATGAAAAATTTGCCCCTGCTCGGTTCCTGGGCAAATTTGTACTTTACTCCCAAATGCCTTTCTTTTGAGCCCCATTTTACTGTATTGGTAAATATTTCGTGTTTTCGACAATTCGACTCAAATATGGACATCAAATTCATGTCCACTCCTAAATTCCTTTATTTTGAACCCCATTTTGTCAAGGTCGGTAAGTATTAACCGTTTGGAGGGTGTTTCGGGGCTGGTGGGGCCACCGGCACCTGAAAATAAATATCAAATTCGTTCTTTACTTCCAAATACCGTTGATTTGAGTTCCTTATTGCTATAGTCGGAAAAAAATTCAGTTTAAGGGTGATTTGAGTCCCATACTGCCATAATGGGTCAATTAATCTATTCGACGTATTTTTAGGAGGATAAGAACCACATTGACTTGAACGTAAATTTTAATGTCATATTAGGTTGCCCAAAAAGTAATTGCGGATTTTTCATATAGTCGGCGTTGACAAATTTTTTCACAGATTGTGACTCTGTAATTGCATTCTTTCTTCTGTCAGTTATCTAAGCTTTATTAAAAATGCATTTACTTTCTTTTAAAAAATCCGCAATTACTTTTTGGGCAACCCAATATTTTTAATCCACTCCCAAATATCTTTCATTTGAATCCTATATAGCCATGGTCGGTCGATATGCCCATTTGGGGGTAATTGAGAGTGAGGCGACCTCTCATTACTTGGACCTAATTTTGTATGCCATATTTGTTTTCTACTGTCGGATACTTTTTATTTGAGTCCCATATTGATAGGAACTTCGTTTAGAGGAGTTTTTGGGTTGGGGCAGCTCGCTGGGTACTTGAACTTAAAATTTAATATGATTTTAATTTTCTAGTCTCCAATACCTTGCATTTGATACCCATATGGTGTCCATCGGTCCTCTTTTGTTTTTGGGTGGCGTTTTTGGTGTAAGGGGGAGGGTGAGCAACCATCCGATATCCAAAAATTATATATGATATGATTCCTTATGATTCCTTATTTTGATTCTACGGAACTAACTAACAAACCGAGTCCCATATAGTCACAATGGGTCATATGCCCATTTGGGGAGTTTTTGGGGGGTGACCCCCTTCACTTCGATCTGCTTTTTTATGTCTGATTCGTAATCTATTCCCGATTACCTGTCATTTAAGCCACATATTGATATGGACGACCAATTTTTCATTTTTTCGACATATTGGTGTTAGGGTGACTTCCTGAGTACTTGGATCAAATTTTTATTACCATATTCGTATTCTACTCTTCAATACCTTTCATTTGAAGTCCATATTGTCTTTATCGGTTCACTTGTGCTTTTGGGTGGTATTTTTGGGGTAACGAGTAGGGTCCTTCCGATATCGACAAATTATAAAGCATATTTCTACTTCCTCACCGTATTCGTAAGGGGTTTTGGGGCTGAGGCACCCCCCCCTCCCCCCCAGGTACTTGGACCCAACTTTTATTATGAAATTCGTACTCTACTCTTGAATACCTTTCATTAGAATCCCATATTGTCTTGATCGCTCCACTTTTATTTTTGTGTAGTACTTTTGTGGTAAAGGGGAGGGTCCGCCCCCCCTCCCGATATCAAAAAATTATATAGCCTATGTTTCCTTCGAGACCAACCTACACAATCTGTGAAAATTTTAAGGTAATCGGTTCAGCCGTTTTTGAGTCTATACTGAATAAACAAACACAAATTCAATTTTATATATAAGATGGCATAAAATTTAGTAAGCAGATAAAATTTTTGTCTGTTCGTAAAGTTTTGTCTTTGGAAAATTTTCACTCTTGGAAAATTTTTGTCAAAATTTCGTCTTAAGAAAAAGTTTCCTTAAAATTTTGTTCTTTATTTAATGACATCTTATTAGGAATATCGAAAGTTTCCAGACAAAGAGTTTTCTTTTGTCTTGTTATTCTTCATAAATTGATACACATCTAAGTGGCTAAAAAGAAATTGCTGTTGAAGGTTAAAATGTTCGTATACTCGTACCTTTCATTGTCCTCTATTCAGATTCAGTAGCAATTTTCTCGAAATTTTCACTTTGCATTGAGAAGGGAGTTCCTCTCAATTATGACCATGATTCATGTGAAAGTATTTCAACTATGACTATCACATTTCCACATGATTGCAAAAACAAATAAGTGATGCTAATGACCTTAACCCATGGATACAATGCAATAGTAGATGTATAGAAAGATAGTTATTTACAGTTATCCCAGCGCCCATTGTTCAACACACACTTGTATACGCATATTGCCTTCAACTTTTAGTAGTTTCAATGTCGATTGGTGGTATCTACTGCCAATAACAAAAGTTCTGTATGGTAGTTGTTGTTTTTTTTGGCAATCATCATTCGTTCTTCATTACAAATTGAGAATTATTCCAATGAAAAACTTTTTTTCTATAACCCTCTTTATGAGTGATAACCATGTCTGTGGGGGGGGAAATCAAAGTACTGCTGAGATGAAAAACTGAAATCAAAATTTGAACAATATGGAAAATCATTGAATCGTAATACACCATCTAAGGGTTGGTACTTAAAACGGAAGTAGTGTATTGATATATGTATATATTGAAGTAGATTTGGGTAGGATTTTCATTTGTAGTTTATTGTAGACAGCAGTCAATTATATGAGTTTAGATACTTCTCACAATAATAAGAAATATCTGTAATAAGATTTTATGGTTTAATGAACTAATCACTTGGCCAAAGCCCTGTAGCTGAATTTCAAATGAATTACAATACATGCCAATATTCATTACTCCAAGTTCAATCACATTTAAGAGAATTAAATTTAAAGAGTTGTCGTCTATGAATCAAAATTCATAATTGACAACCAAATTTCTATATTTGGTTTGCAATTGGAAAACCCCTTACCTTCCATTTGCTTACCTTTTGATCCCATTAAGCGAAATACGAAATATTGTGAATAATGGTTAACGCACCACAATGGCGTCCAATGTTAGTTGTAGTGCTTCTAAGGATACTAGTTGAGTTAGATCCTACCATGAAATTGGTAAACTGAGTATCCATTTATATGGAATTCATTTCAAAATCACAAACTGTACCCTGCACCACTACTGCGGCTGTGATAAAATTTGTAGTTGGACTCAGAAATGCCTGCTGATTCGGCTAAGCCATGTCCGTCTGTTCGCATATCCTCTCTGTGGTAATAGTCCCTCTGTCTTTTTTCATACCCAACACCGAAGGATGGGGGTATGTTCATTTTGTCATTCCGTTTGCAATACATCGAAATATCCATTTCCGATCCTATTAAGTATATATAAAATCTAAGACGATCTCGTCCGTCTGTCTGTTGAAATCACGCTACAATCTTCAAAAATAGAGATATTGAACTGAAACTTTGCACAGATTCGTTTTTGTCCATAAGCAGATTAAGTTTGAAGACTATATCTTGATGTAGCGCCCATATACCGATCCGTATAGGGGGGCTATATCAAGGTCTTAGACCCCATAAAGGTAAGGTCTTAGGCCCCATAAAAGCCACATTTATTATCCAATTTTGGAACAGTGAGTTGTATTAGGCCACTCCACATCCTTTTTTAATTCGGCCCCGATCGATTCAGATTTGGATATAGCTGCCATATAGACTGATTTCTCGATTGGCCCTGGGCCCATGTCGCCGAAATTTGCGACAGTAAATTGTAGCCGTTTAGTGAAGCGGACGTGTTTTTATTTCGCTCCTCAAAGAAAAACTAAACATATATCCGTATCTCGGAATAGGTACTACCTATTACGAACAAATTTTAAAGCCTTTTGGAGTAGGCTAGAAATGAACTCCAAAGACCCAACATCTGCGGTGGTGGCGTCAGACCGTAGCGTGTTGTCCTCCCCTCCTATAGGTGTGGGTGCCTTGGCACCTGTAGTCGAGAGTAATGCTTCAAGCGCACAACTAGTCTTCAGACTAATTAATGAGGAAGAGACGGATAAACAAGACGGATGCACAGTACGTCCCCAGCCTTTAAGTAAAGGTGGTGTTTCTGACTCGGATTCAGATAGCGACTGTGTCGCATAATCAGCAGCATAATCGGGCGAAAGTGCAGGATGCTGGAAGGTATAGAACTGACATTCCAAGCACTTCTACGGAAGCTGGAAAGAATCAGATCTCCAGAAGAGCATAACACTACAAAAATACTGAAGAAGAAAAAGAGCTCCCCGCTTTTAAGTACTCTGGGAAAACCAAGCCAGTCATCCCGCAATGGAGACATCAGACTGTGTCCTGTGGAAGTAGACAAAGTTGTAACAGAAACGAAGGAAGCGCGCACGGCCCCTGAGTCTTCATGGAGAACTGCGATCTCCAAAAGGAGGCCACAGCCATCACGGAAGGGCAAAAGGGTCGCTAAGAATGGTAAGGAGCGGCTCTCTTACGCCAGAGTGGCAAGGAATCACCACAGAGATGAGCTGACTTATGCAGTCATCAATATCGGCTGTGTATCCGGTAGGATTCCACCAGATCATCGGTCCCAAGTGGAGGATCTGGTTAACGATGGGATTTTGGAACATGTGTGGAACTCTGTAGAGGGTCCACCCATACAAATAATGAGCTGCGAGTTTAGAGGGGATATCTTTACGCTGCATTTTGCATTGGCGGAATGTATTGATACCATCAAACAGCTCGTCAGAGGTATTCACGCTCCCTGGGAGGGGGCAAAGCTCGACGTGGTGAGAAGGATGGATATCCCTCAGCTCGCAAAGGCTACGGTCTTCACCAAGAGATGGTGCAGTAAATTTGCGACGGAACGCATGTTGGGATTCTTGGGCAAGCAAATCGAAAGTTTGGTCGTGGGAAGTCTTCCACAGGGAGGAGAAGGAGGAAGGAACTCTCTTTGTGGTTGGCATTGATCAAGTCTCCGTGACGAAGACTAAAAGCATGGCGCACTACGTGAACAAAGCTGTCTTTTTTAAGATTGGGAAGACTAGGATAGGCAGAAATTTTCGTTCTGCTACATCAGGCCGTGCAGTGGCAGGTGACTCAACACCGCCCAACAAACAGGGGGCCGACAACGAGACAATCATGGCATGGAGAGACTAGGGGAAGCAATGATCCTAAAACTAAAATATCAAGCAGTGCAGTGGCGAGAGACCCAACAAACAGGAACTCGGCGACGGACCCATCACCGACTTAAAGATTCGGAATACTGGGATAGGTAAAGATCCTAATATTGGAACATTAGGCAGCGCAGCTACAGGAGACTCAATGCAACCCAACGAACAGGGAGCCGATGATGGTACCATCACCTACTCTCAAGAAGCCCATTTACTTAAGATTTGGAAGGCTAAGATAGGCAAAGATCCTAGTATTGAAACATCAGACGGTACAGGGAATGGAAATCCAATAAAGCTTAACGAACAGGGACCCGACGATGGAATCATTACCGTCTTTATAAAAAGTCGGAAGACTAGACTAGGCAAAGAACCTAAAACGATGACATCAGGCAGTGTAGTGACATGATAGTCAATGCGATGAGATCATCACCTACTCCCAAGATACCCATTTACTGGAGGACCAATGATCAATCAGGTAATCCAGATAAACCTCCATCGGAGCGAGACTGCTACACACGCTCTAATGGAGAAAATCAGCAAGGGCAAGATTCATATTCCCTGAATTCGGAAGCCATGGACGATCCGGAACAAAGTTTCTGGACTGAACCATATCAACTACAAATTATTCTATGCTGACGCTGGTACTCAGCCGAGGACCTGCGTTATTTGTCATAAATATTTAAAATATGTATTTTTCTCCAGATGGGCAACATCGGATGCAACAGTGATGAGACAGGAAGACGGTGGAGCATACCTGGCATCTTTTGTCTGCCTTTCGACTCTCCGACACCGCCACCCACGTCGGAGCTGCAATGGCTGGTGAGGAAAGCAAAACAGAGAGGAAACGAGGTACTAATAGGGTGCGATGCGAACTCTCACCACATTTCGTGGGGTAGTACCAACTTTAATTAGCGGGGCCTTCTCTGAGGATGTCATCATCCGCATCGTTTGGGTGTCGGGCCATATCGGAGTAAGGGCGAATACAAGGACAGACGATTTGGCCGTGAAGGCCAGAGGACTGCCGTCAATAAACTTGGTTAACCCGCGCTTAAGAACGAACGCTGTGAAACAGCGAGACAGTCGGTAGAAAAATCCTATGGGGCGATCTGGATCGTGAGAGGATGAGGTTTTTACTGAAAGGCAGTAAGAAGGAGGTCAGTATAGCTTTTGGTATCATAACGGGAGACATAGCACTACGAGCTCAAATATTTGCCCATGAACATTCGATAAAGGGGCAAACTTCTCATATATCAATAAGTGCTGTCCGATTGGAGTTTAAGCTCAATGATAAGGAGTTTCCTTTTTATAGCCAAGTTCGAACGGCGTTCTGCTGCGCGACACCTCTTTGTGGAGAAGTTTTTACATGGCTGCCATACCAAATGGTACAGCACAATACCAAATGGTACAGCCAGCATTAGGGGGGATAACCACCCCAAAGTTTTCAGGATGTTTTCGCCAGAATGTGAACCCAGGCGTTCAGCTTCATAGGCGGACATGCTAACCTCTGCCCTGCGGTGGCCTCTAGGACTACGAGCTCACTTATGGGAGATCGGTGCGGCAAGTTATAACATGTGGGGAGATGTTCAGACGTTGAAGCATTTCCTATGTCATTGCCCGGCTTTCGCGGCTAACAGACACCGGTACTAAGAAGTGGACACGATATCAGACATAAACCAACTTAGGGGAATGGTATGGAAAACAATTAAAGATTTTGTAAGTAGCACGGAATTCCTAACTTAAAATTTTCTTTTTCGATGTTAATTTTTATACCCTCCACCATAGGATGGTGGTATACTTCCGTCATTTTGTTTGTAACACCTCGAAATATGCGTCTGGGGCCGCATAAAGTAGATATATTCTTGATCGTTATGTCATTTTAAGTCGATCTAGCCATGTCCGCCTGCCCGCCTGTCTGTCGACTATTCTAAATATCCGAGCCATTTTAGATATCCGTCCGTCCGTCTGTCTGTCGAAAGCGCGCTAACTTTCGAATGGGTAGAGCTAGCCGCTTGAAATTTTGCACAAATACTTTTTATTAGTGTAGGTCGGCTGGGATTGTAAATGGGCCAAATCGGTCCATGTTTTCATATAGTAGCTGCCATTTAAACCGATCTTAGGTCTTGACTTCTTGAGAATCTAGAGGGCGCAATTCTAGTCCGATTTGACTGAAATTTTGCACGTGATGTTTTGGATATCCGTCCAACAATTGCACTAAGTATGGTTAAAATCGGTCTATGTTTTGATATAGCTGCCATATAAACCGATCTTGGGTCTTGACAATTTGAGCCTCTAGAGGGCGCAATTCTCATCCGATTTGACTGAAATTCTGCACGAAGTGTTTTGTTATCACTTCCAATAAATGTTCTAAGTATGATTCAAATCGGTTCATAATCTGGTATGCCTGTCATATAAACCGATCTTGGATCGTGACTTCTGGAGCCAATAGAGGGCGCAATTCTCATCCGATTTGGCTGTATTTTCGCATGAGATGTTTTGTTATGACTTCCAACAACTGTGCTTAGTATGACTCAAATCGGTCCATAACCTGATATAGCTGCCATATAAACTGATCTGGGGTCTTAACTTTCGAGCCTCTAGAGGGCGCAATACTCGTCCGATTTGACTGAAATATTACGCGTTGTGTTTTGGTATCACTTCCAACAACTGCACTAAGTATGGTTCAAATCGGTCTATGTTTTGATATAGCTGCCATATAAACCGATATAGGGTCTTGACTTTTTGAGCCTCTGTAGGGCGCAATTCTCATACGATTTGGCTGTAATTTCGCATGACATGTTTTGTTATGACTTCCAACAACTGTGCTAAGTATGGCACAATTCGGTACATAACCTGATATAGCTGCCATATAAACCGATCTGGGATCTTGAATTCTTGAGCCTCTAGAGGGCGCAATTCTCATCCGATTTGGAAGAAATTTTCTACAACGGCTTCTCTCATGACCTTCTACATACGTGTCTAATATGGTCTGAATCGATCAATAGCTTGATGCAGCTCCCATATAAACCAATCTCCCGATTTTGCTTCTTGAGACCCTACAAAGGGCAATTCTTATCCGAATGAACTGAAATATTACACAATGACTTCTACAATGTTCATCATTCATTTAGGGTCCGAATCGGACTATAACTTGATATAACTCTAATAGCATAACAGTTCTTATTCAATATTCTTTGTTTGCCTAAAAAGATATCTCGCGCATAGAACTTGACAAATGCTATGCATGGTGGAGGGTACATAAGATTCGGCCTGGCGGAACTTAGCACGTTCTTACTTGTTAGTTTTTAGAGCGCACAACAAACCGATTACTGGCTTAGGTGTATGTCTATAGGGGCATGGGCCAGATTAATATCTGCACCCTCTTTTCAACCTTACCTAACCTAATGTTTTACCCACATGATTTGACCGAAATTTCGAATTACATGTTTTGGACTTTAAGATCTAAATTGACAATTGGTTTTCTGCAAGAAGGTTTTCGTTCCGCCAAAAATCATTTACCGATTTTGAAACTTCCCCACCACCAGACCATGATCCCGAAATTATTCCCCAATCTTACCAATGCAATCTCTTCCCATGATAATTCTCCATAGCTTTAAGCGCCCAAAATATGACAAGCTTCGCACAAAAGATTTATAACAGGTGATGATGTTGATGATGGCATTTGTAGGTACTTCACGGCTTGTGTATCTCCATGTATTCGCACATGTTTGCATGTTCAAGTTTTTTTTTGCACCAGCGGATTACAATTCATACATAATAGAGCTCTCAAACAAACAAACAAATAGATGAGAGAGGGCAAAAAACGAAGAAAACCCAACCAAAATAAATAGCAACTTAACGTACAACAATTAAAATAATGATGCTAATGTTGAAAGACAAATTATTGTTGTTATCGCAATGTCCACTTGTGTATCTCTCTTGTCTTTCTGTCTTTTGTATTTGAGCGCGCCGCTGTAGTTTGATTTGGGGCACTTATCGTTTAAACAGACCCCCCTCCCCCCCATAACAAGCAACCAATTAGAGAAGTAGCAAACGACAGCAAAAAATACTACAACAAAAGAACACAAATAAATGCTTAAAAAGCAATTATTTAATAACAGCGTTTGTTTGGTGTTTGATTTGTTATTAGGTATTTTGATGTTTTTTCTTACAATATTTGTTTCTTCAAAGTTAAATAGCCAAATACATGTGTTTGGCAGATGGACTGTTTTTTTTTTGTTACAAACGAAAAAAGATAAAAATTTTTTCTTAATACAAATCAATAACAAACAGTATTTCCATGGAAAATATCATAGTTTTGTAGAAAGAAAATATAGCCAATACTGATTTAAATAGAGAATTTCTGTGAAATTTCATAGATATGAAATGTTCTAAGAAATTGATTGCAGAAAATTCAAATGACATTGATTTGTATATCAAACTAGCCGAACTGGGCCCGCTCCACTGCGCCTTCTTTTACTTTATATGGAACAAAAGTTTCCTTGGAATATTTATTTTCGACAATTAAAGATCTTTTAGTGAAATACCATGCTAACTTGACTAACAGTTTAACAATATAAGTGCCTTTATCTGAATCCCATATAACTTTTATTGGTCTACGAATTTAAGTTTGGATGTAAGGTGTACTCCATTCTTAAAATACTTTATTTCAGCCCGATATTCTCATGATGTCTAATTTAGGGGTGTTTTCGGGGGATAGGTGGTCCCCCAGATACTTGGCCCTGACAAAATATCAGCATCGTGCACTTCTCTCAAATACCATTTATTTGAACCCCATATTGGCATTGGCTTAAGAGTAGTTTACAGGAAGAGGCGTCCCCCAAACACATGACCCCAAAATAAGTTATCAAATTTGTTTTCTAATCTCAAATACTTTCCTTTGAGCCACATATTGGCATGGTTGAAAAATTTTTTCCCTTTGGGGGTGTTTTGGGAAAGGGGTGATGCCCTAAATACATGGTCCTACATTTGGTTATCAAATTCGTATTCTACTCCCAAATACCTTTATTTGAGCCCCAAATTGCGAGGGCCAGTAAAAAATTTCTGTTTGTGGGGTATTTTGGGAAAGGGGTAGACCTCCAGAAAATTGGTCCCGGAAATGGGTATCAATTCTTGCTCTACCGCCCAAATACCCTTCATTTAAGCAACACATTGACATAGTCAGAAAATATGCCCGATTTAGGGGTGTTTTGGGGATTGGGGTGGTCCCCCAAACACTAAGCCCGGAAAATATATCAGCAACGTACTCTATTTTCATATATCTATATATCATTTATTTGAACCCCATATTGCCATTGCCCTCAAACTTGGAGATCAAATTCGTTATCTAGTCTCATTTAAACTCCTTATTGCAAAAGTCAGCAAATATGTCTGGTTTGGGGTATTGGCCCTAAAAACTATGAATATTTAGTTCCACTCTCATTAAGACCCAAATTGTCTTGGTGAGCAAATACGTCCTATTTGGGGGTTGTTGTGATGGTGCGACGTCCGCTAGACAGTTGGCCCCTAATGCTGATATCAGATACGTGGTCTACTCCCACATACCTTTAATTTGAGCCCCATATTTCCATAGTCGGCAAACATGACCGGCTTGGGGGTGTTTTGGGGGATGGGCGTCCACTCAGTGAGTTGGCCTGGCAAATTTATATCGGATTCGAGTTCTACTCTAAAAACCATCTTATTTGAGCCTCATATGGCAATAGTCAGAAAATACTTTCACATAGACACTTTTCCCGAATATTGATATCAAATTCGTGCTTTACTCCCAAAGATCTTTCATTTGAGCCCCATATTGCTATGGTCGTAAATTTGTCCCCTTTGGGGGATGTTTTTGATGAGAGGCGGCCCCCCAAACACTTGGTCCCATATTGGGATATCAAATTCGTATTCTGCATTCAAATACCTTTTATTTAAGCCCCATATTCCCATGGTCAGTAAATAAGTCCTGTTTGGGGGGTGTTTCGGGAAAGGGGTGGACCCCCAGAAACGTGGTCCCACATTTGGATATCAGATTCGTATTCTACTCGCAAATACCTTTCATTTGAGTCCCATATTGCCATGGTCGGTAAACATGTCCGATTTAGGGGTGTTTTGGGGCTAAGGGTGGTTCCCCTAGCACTTGGTCCGACAATTGGATATCAGATACGTTTTCTTATCCTAAATACCTTTCATTTGTCGTGATTGGTGTAAATTATGTTGGGTAGGTTTTAGGGTGGGGCAGCCCCCTAGGTACCCCATCCGAAATTTGGATACCAAATTTCTATTTTTGGGGTACTATATGAGAGCACACAAAATTTCACTTAAATCGCACCACCCATCTCCGGAATATGGCGTTTCTGGAAATTAGGGTATGGGGGAGGGTCAGATATCAAAAAATGTAGTACCCTGTTTTCACCACGGGGTCATTATGCACCATTTTTGAAAATTTCAAGAAAATCGGTTCAGCTGTTTCTGAGTCTATAAGGAAAACACAAACAAATAAACACAAATTGATTTTTATATATAAGATACCCTCCACCATAGGATGCGGGTATACTACTTTGGTCATTCTGTTTGTAACATCTCCAAATATACGTCTGAGACCCCATATAGTATATATATTCTTGATCGTCATGTCATTTGAAGTCGATCTAGCCATGTCCGTCCGTCCGTCTGTCAAAAGCACGCTAACTTTCGAAGGAGTAAAGCTAGACGCTTGATATTTTGCACAAAAATTTTGTATTAGTCAAGGTCGGTTGGGATTGTAAATGGGCCAAATCGGTCCATGTTTTTATATAGCTGCCATATAAACCGATCATGGATCTTGACTTCTTGAGCCAATAGAGCGCGCCATTCTCATCCGAGTTGGCTGAATTTTTTTTTTTTGAGGTGTTTTGTTATGACTTTCAATATTTTTGCTAAGTATGGCGCAAATCGGTACATAACCTGATATAGCTGCCATATAAACCGATTTGGGATCTTGACTTCTTGAGCATTTAGAGGGCGCAATTCTCATCTGATTTGGAAGAAATTTTGTACACCGGCTTCTCTCATGACCTTCAACATACGTGTGTAATATGGTCTATATCGATCAATAGCTTGATACAGCTCCCATATAAACCGATCTCCCGACTTTGCCTTTTGAACCCCTACAAGACGCAATTGTTATCCGAATGAACTGAAATATGACACAATGACAATATTCAGCATTCATTTATGGTCCGAATCGGACTATAACAAAGAACTCGACAAATGCGATCCATGGTGGAGGATATAAAGGGTGATTTTTTTGAGGTTAGGATTTTCATGCATTAGTATTTGACAGATCACGTGGGATTTCAGACATGGTGTCAAAGAGAAAGATGCTCAGTATGCTTTGACATTTCATCATGAATAGACTTACTAACGAGCAACGCTTGCAAATCATTGAATTTTATTACCAAAATCAGTGTTCGGTTCGAAATGTGTTCATTCACCGTAACGTTGCGTCCAACAGCATCTTTGAAAAAATACGGTCCAATGATTCCACCAGCGTACAAACCACACCAAACAGTGCATTTTTCGGGATGCATGGGCAGTTCTTGAACGGCTTCTGGTTGCTCTTCACTCCAAATGCGGCAATTTTGCTTATTAACGTAGCCATTCAACCAGAAATGAGCCTCATCTAGATATAGCTGTCATATATGTATATAGCCCGATTTTCACTCCAAGAGTCACAGAAAGTGCCAAAATTTCGCAAAACGCTTTTCTCGATGACTGCCACAGTATCTAAGAAGTTTGCTCGAAATCGGTTCAGATTTAGGTATACCTCCCATATATATATATGTTCGTCCGGTTTTAAGAAATATTGCAATAAAGTGCTCTTTTTATACCCACCACCGAAGGATGGGGGTATATTCATTTTTTCATTCCGTTTGCAACACATCGAAATATCCATTTCCGACCCTATAAAGTATATATATTCTTGATCAGCGTAAAAATCTAAGACGATCTAGACATGTCCGTCCGTCTGTCTGTTGAAATCACACTACAGTCTTCAAAAATTGGGATATTGAGTTGCAACTTTGCACAAATTCTTTTTTTGTCCATAAGCAGGTTAAGTTCGAAGATGGGCCAAATCGGACTATATCTAGATATAGCCCCCATATAGACTGATCCGCCAATTTAGGGTCTCAGACCCAAAAAAGCCACATTTAATATCCGATTTTGCTGAAATTTGGGACAGTAAGTTGTGTTAGGCCCTTCGATATCCTCCGTCAATTTGGCTCAGATCGGTCCAGATTTGGATATAGCTGCCATATAGACCGATCCTCCGATTTAGGGTCTTAGGCCCATAAAAACCACATTTATTATCCGATTTTGCTGAAATTTGGGACAGTGAGTTGTCTTAGGCCTTTCGATATCCTTCGCCAATTTGGCCCAGATCGGTCCAGTTGTGGATATAGCTGCCATATAGACCGATCCTCCGATTTAGGGTCTTAGGCCCATAAAAGCCACATTTATTATCCGATTTTGCTGAAATTTGGGACAGTGAGTTGTCTTAGGCTCTTTGACATCCTTCGCCAATTTGGCTCATATCGGCTCAGATTTGGATATAGCTGCCATATAGACCGATCTCTCGATTTAAGGTTTTGAGCCCATAAAAATCGCATTTATTGTCCGATGTCGCCGAAATTTGGGACAGTGAGGTGTGATAAAACTTTCGATATTATTTTTCAATTTGGCTCAGATCGGTCCAGATTTGGATATAGCTGCAATATAGACCGATCTCTTCATTTAAGGTTTTGGGGCCATAAAAGGCGCATTTATTGTCCGATTTCGCCGAAATTTGGGACAGTGAGTTGTGTTAGGCTCTTCGACATGTATCTGCAACTTGGTCGAAATCGGTCCAGATTTGGATATAGCTGCCATATAGACCGATATCTCGATGAAAAGCCTTGGCCCAATAAAATGCGCATTTATAATCCGATTTCACTGAAATTTGACACAGTGACCTATGTTAGGCTTTTCGACGTCTATGTCGTTTATGGTTCAGAGCGGTTTATTTTTAGATATAGCTACTAAAAAGAGCAACATTTTGTTTTACACAGTTGAACAATGTCTTGTATTTATTAGAATTTGGTCCAAATCGGAACATATATCTATATAGCTGCTAGGGGCCATAAGGTATGCATTTTTCCCCGGATTTGACGAAAGGTGGTTTATATATATACCCGAGGTGGTGGGTATCCAAAGTTCCGCCCGGCTGAATTTAACGCCTTTTTACTTGTTTTAATCTTTTCTATCGAAATTTGGAAGGAGGGATTTCCCTTTGACGCTTGGTGGTGAATTTCATAGAAACACAAATTCATTTTAATATAGAAGATTTTTTCTTCCATTTACTTTTTATTGATTTCATATTCCAATATGGCCTTTGTTTCTTCATTTTTGCAAACCACAATCCATATCTAAATCTATTCATTTTATCAAATTCCAATCTAAGTCGTTTCATAGAAGGCTTTCAATGTATTCGTCCATCTGTTTGCCTATACATCTGGCAACGGATTCAACCATGATGCAAAACATGTATGTATTTTCCCATACTGTATTCTCTCATTCCATTTCCATTGTCAGTTCATACCAATGGCCTTCTGACTGTGTATCCCTTTGTCTGTCCACTCATCCAATTGCTATATCATCGGCCAATTTCCTTATTTCTCATTTTAGTGGGACGTTGATTACATTATGAATTGATAGGTTCACATCTTAGGCAACAGTATTCACGGCTGACTTTCATGATGTTTGTGTTCAGGCGCCACTTTATTCACCAATATTTGCAATTCTCTTTGCGTTCTTTGGGAAATGTGTGCGGTAAATATTAGTTATTTGATTATTGCCCTGGAAAAAGGGAATTTTTCCATTTTCTAAGGCCATAAGATTTGAATGTGTTTGGTGAGATTTTTTTTTTTTTGCTGTAAGCACTTTCCTTTGTAAGTTGTTAGGGTTTCGGACAAAATAGATGGTTGTGGCTTATCCTAAGCACAACCACAATAACATTTAAATATATATTTTTATACCCTCCACCATAGGATGGGGGTATACGAATTTCGTCATTCTGTTTGTAACTATTCGAAATATTCGTCTGAGAACCCCCAGAGTATATATATTCTTGATCGTCGTTGCATTTTATGACGATCTAGCCATGTCCGTCCGTCTGTTCATTCGTCCGTTCGTCCGTCCCTCTGTCTGTCGAAAGCACTCTAACTATCGAAGGAGTAAAGTTAGCCGATTGAAATTTTCCAAAAATACTTTCAATAAGTGTAGGTCGGCTGGGATTGTAAATGGGTCATATCGGTCCATGTTATGATATAGCTGCCATATAAACCGATCTTTGGTCTTGATTTCTTGAGCCTCTAGAGGGCGCAATTCCTATCCGATTTGGCTGAAATTTTGCATGACGTATTTTATTCTTACTTTCAACAACTGTGCCAAATAAAGTTCAAATCGGTTCATTGCCTGATATAGCTCCTATATAAACCGATCTGCGATCTTGACTTCTTGAGCCACTGGAGGTCGCAATTATTATCCGAATTGCCTGAAATTTTGTGCGAAGGATCCTCTCATGACCATCACCATACATGTTTATTATGGTCTGAATCAGTCTATAGCCTGATAGAGCTCCCATTCAAATCGATCTCTATATTTTACTTCTTGAGCCCCCAAAGGGCGCAATTCTTATTCGAATTGGCTGACATTTTACACAGGTCTACAACATATAATTTAATTGAGGTCCGAACCGGACTTTATCTACTAATAGCTTTATCACTCTAATAGCATGGGAAATCTTTTCTTTTATCCTTTTTTGCCTAAGAAGTGATGCCGGGAAAAGATCTCAACAAATGCGATCCATGGTGGAGGGTATATAAGATTCGGCCCGGCCGAACTTGGCACGCATTTACCTTTTCTTTTTTTTTTTTTTTTGAAATGCTTGAATTTTTGTACTTACATACTTAAAGTTGATTTTATGTTTCCCCTTGAGTAACATGTGTCGTTATTATGGAGTCATTTTAGAGAATATGATGTAAACACTGACAAAAACTTTACTTTTTGTTATGTTTGTAAGGGCCATCAATTTCAGAGCGGTTCCATCTGAGACACAATGTCAAGGGTTCCAACACAAATCATGGTTTTATATTTTTGAGAACTCGGGTTATCAATGCGCCGACTTAAGAAGTTAAATCGTGACATTGGTTTATATCACAGCTCTATCTAAATCTGAATGGACCATATGCGGCCTGGATACTAAGGGAACTAGTGGACGATGGATGACATGCTGAGGCCTTCGATGAAAACCCAATTTACACAGGATGCGACGGGACTCATCGAGACACCAGAATCTTGAAATAATGATGTTGATCGAAGGCTTATCATTACAGAATTTATGGTGAAAGAAGCATTGAAGAGCTTCAAACCAAATAAGTCACCCGGACTTGATGGAATATTACCGGCGTTACTACAGAGGGGGGCAGACTATCTGGCCTCCCACCTGGCCAATATTTTCACTGTGCGCCTGGGACTTGCATATCCTCCGAAAGCCTGGCAGAAGACATGGGTGGTATTTATACCCATGTCCGGCAAGGCAAGTCATGCGACACCAAAGGCCCACAGACCTATAAGTCTTGCGTCCTTTCTACTCAAAACTATGGAACTTATTGTGGACACTATGATAAAGAAACAGCATGTCTATGTCAAGGGAAGGTCGGTGGAGACTGCCCTGCACGAGGTTGTTCATTAAAAAGAAGAATCCTTCGATGCCAAAACGTATACACAAAACGAATACACAATGTGCGGAATGACACACTGATTCAATCTATAGACCAGTACCGTGTGAACCCTGTCCTTAGAGACTGGATAAACCATATGCTAAGGAACAAGTGGATAAATAGTGTGGCCCATGGTATAAATATAAGAGAGAAATTGGCACAAGGCACACCACAAATTGCAAATTTTTCCCATGAACATTTTACTAAGGATCAGGGGCAAACTTCTCACATATCATTGAGTGCAGTCCGATCCATTTTTTTTAAAAAGATCAATGATAAGAGACCTCCTTCTTATAGCCGAGTCCGAACGGCGTGTCGCAGTGCGACATCTCTTTGGAGAGAAGTTTTACATGGCATGGTACCTCACAAATGTTGCCAGCATTACGAGGGGAAGACCACCGCTGATTATTTTTCGAACCCAGGCGCTCAGTGTCATAGGCGGATATGCTAACCTCTGCGCTACGTTGGCTTCCACAAGGCACACCACAGGGGGCATTTTATCGCCGCTCCTATGGTTGACCACCATGAATGACCCATTACGGATGCTGCCTGAGAAGTGAATTGAACCCGTCTGATACGCAGACGATGTTATAATACTTCTATGGGGTAAGGGACCGAATCAGTTATGCAAAGGAGCCGAAAAGGTCTTCCATATGGCATATGATTGGGCTAGACCCAGGGGTCTTAATATTAACCCAGAGATGACTGAAAAATGCCTGTTCACGAGGAAGACGAAGGTGGACCAATTTGACGCACCACTTTTCCTCAACAAACATGATTTTGATATCTGACATGGTCAAATACTTAGGAGTGATCGTAGATAGGAAACTGAATTGGAAGTGTCACATTCAGGTGCGTTCTGAGAAGCCTCACAGATGTTGGCCATTATGTAGAAGGACCATAGGCTCGAAATGGGGTTTGAATCCGAGGATAGTCCACTGGATATACAGTTAGTTTGGTGACCTGCTATAGAGAAAAAGTGCAACATGAGGACCATACAACAGGTTTAGAGAACATTTTGACTTGGCATAGGCGTAGCGATGAGGACCACACCCACTTGGGCACTGGATACTATTCAAGATATGCGACACATTGATATACAGATTGAGTGTGAGGCATCCACTGCAGCTATCAGACTTAAGGCAATGGGAGAATGAATTGAGGATAGGGAAAGCTCATGCCATTGCGATATAATCGAGGCGACGATAGGAAACCTGGAAGGAAGGGAAGAGGAAGTATCATATTCAGGAGCCCACTGAGTAGGCTCGCATATGTTGGGCATTATGTAGAAGGGCCGTAGGCTCGAAATGGGGTCTGAATCCGAGGATAGTCCACTTGATCTATAGTTAGTTTGGTGACCTGCTATAGAGAAAAAGTGCAACATGAGGACCATACAACAGTTTCAGAAAACATTTTGACTAAGAATAGGCGTAGCAATGAGGACCACACCCACTAGGACACTGGATACTATTCAAAATATTCAACACATTGACATACAGATTAAGTGTGAGGCATCCACAGCAGCTATGAGACTTGAGACAATGGAGAATGGATTGAGGATGGAAGCAGCTCATACCATAGCGGCTTAATCAAGGCGACGATAGGAAACCTGTCTGGAAGGAATGGAAGAGAAAGTGTCACATTCAGGAGCGCACTGAGCAGGCTCACAGATGTTGGGCACTACGTAGAAGGGCCGTAGGTTCGAAATGGGGTTTGAATCCGAAGATGATGAGCGATGAGGACCACACCCACTAGGCCACTGGACACTATTCAAGATATGCGACCAATTGACGTACAAATTAAAAATGAGGCATCCCCTGCAGCTATGAGACTTAAGGCAAACGAAGAATGGATTGAGGATGGAAGCAGCTCATAGCGGCTTAATCAAGGCGACGATAAGAAATCTGGAAGGAATGGAAGAGGATTCCGATCGGATAATTGAAACTATATTTAAGGTCGAGTGCGAGGCACTGCTGCCAGCGGCACAGTATTGGGCTGACGGAGCCTTAGTATTGCCATCTGGAAGATCATGTTAAAGGAATGGGTCGAAGCTAAAGGACACAGTGGGCCTAGGGGTCCACATTGAGAACTCAAAGACTGAGATCAGTTTTAGACTGCATGACCATAAATCGGTCCAGCGGGCGGAGATCCAGGCAATGACAGAATGCGTGAGGTGGTGTGGTGTTAACGCGTGTGTCGAGTGCGATCATCTTAACGGATAGTAAAATGGCCATAAGGGCAATAAAACCAGGAGGGTAAGGTCACGAACAGTCTTGCAGTCTAAGAAGGAGGTTAACGCCTTCTCTGAGGATGGCACAATCCGCATCGTTTGTGTGCCGGGCCATACCGACGTAAGGGGGAATGAAAGGGCAGACGATTTGGCAGTGAAGGCCATAGAACTGCCGTCGATAAACTTGGTTAACCCGAAGCCTTTCGGGTCGAGGCAATGCGAGTTAAAGGCGTGGGCGACAAACGCACATTTAACTCTGTTGAACAGCGAAGGGACCGGTTGGACAACGAAAATCTTATGGGGAGATCCAGATTGGGAGAAGACGAGGCTATTACTGAAGGGCAGCAAGGTAGGAGGTCAGTGTAGCTTTTTTTTATTAAAGCGGGGCACACATAACTACAAGCTCAAATGCAAATTTTGCCCATGAACATTCCACTAAGGAATAGGGGGGCAAACTTCTCACATATCAATGAGTGTAGTCCGATTCAAGTTCAATCTCAATGATAAGGGTCCACTTTTTTATAGCCGTGTCCTAACGGCATGCCGCAGTGTGACTCCTCTTTGGGGAGAAGTTTTACATGGCATAGTAACTCACAAATGTTGCCAGCATAAGGAGGGGAAAACCACCGCTCAAAATTTTTTCCGATGGTCTCGCCAGGATTCAAACCCAGGCTTTCAGGGTCATAGGCGGACTCTGCGATACGGTGGCCTCCATGACCCAGAGCTTACTTATGGAAAATCAGTGCGGCAAGTGATAGTATGTTTAGAGCATGTTGGGATGATAATGAGACGTTGGAGCATTTTCTAAATCGTTCTTCGGTATTCAAGGCTTAAAGACACCGGTACTTAGGTGGGAACACAATATCAGACATAAACCAATTTAGGGTAGTAGTATGGAAAACAATAAAGGATTTTGTAAGTAGCACGGAACTCCTAACTTAAAATGTTCTTTTTCGAGGTTACTTTTTAGTTTTTAGAGCGCACCACAAGCCGCACCATTAGTGGCTTGGGGAGGATTTATATCTGCACCTCGAAAATTATGAGTCAGCAATTCCGCACTATTCACACAAGCCCAATTTGGTCTCCATTCCACGTTACTAAGTAAGTTCAAAATCTGTTATGGTTTTGCCACCTAAGGGCCGGAGTCTGTTAGCTAATAAGACGGGCAGTGGCATTCAAAATGGATTTATACACAGTGGGATGGAATCGAAAAAATATTGGTTTGCCCAAAAAGTAATTGCGGATTTTTCATATAGTCGGCGTTGACAAATTTTTTCACAGCTTGTGACTCTGTAATTGCATTCTTTCTTTTGTCAGTTATCAGCTGTTACTTTTAGCTTGCTTTAGGAAAAAAGTGTAAAAAAAGTATATTTGATTAAAGTTTATTCTAAGTTTTATTAAAAATGCATTTACTTTCTTTTAAAAAATCCGTAATTACTTTTTGGGCAATTCTATAGTAAAAAATATGCCACTTGGTAACGAATGGAGATATCCCTTTGAAAATTTGGTTAGAGCTGAGGTATAATCGAGTTCAAGTGCAAAATCTAAAAGCCTGGGTGAAGCGGGCTACCCATCTCGGCATTTAGTCTGCCAATTTTTTAAATTTCAAGCGCCTAGCTTTACTCCTTCGAAAGTTTGCATGCTTTCGACAAACAGACGGACGGACATGGCTAGACAGTCTTAAAATGTCATGTCGATCAAGGCGCATTCTCCTCTGGCCTTCACTGCCAAATCGCCAGCTCTTTCATTCCACCTTACTCCACTATGGTTCGGCACCCAATTCCATGGCAGCCGTTTGTAAGCAGCAGATTGACCTGATGGAGTTCTTCATCGGCAAGGGCTGCCGCCTCAGTGTATAACACACTGCTACAACAAAAACAACAACCCAAATAATGCGGATCGTGCCATCCTAGGAGAAGGCGTTTATCTCATACTAACACTCCTAGGCTGTTCGTGACCTTATATTGTCAAAGTTGATATTATCTGATGGCCAGTATACTGTCCGTAAAGACATTCTTGCGCTAACACCACTCCACCTCACGTATTCCGTGATGGCAGAATCTCCATCTACTGGACCATGAAATGCTCTGGCAGGGTTAACCAGATCTCAGACCCTGGATTCTTGATGTAGACCCCCAGGTCCACTCTGTCCTCTAGCTCCGATCCATCCGTGCAGCAAGAATTTTGAGATGGCAATACTAGAGTTCCCTCAATCCAAATTTGTGCCGCTGCCAGCAGTGCCTCGAACTCGCCCTTCAAGTCTCAGGTCCGACCGGAAATCTCTTCCATTCCTTTCAAGTTTATTTTCGTGGCCATTAAAAGTTACAGACGTGGGAAGCTGGAGACTTTGGTCAGAGTCAGAAACATTGAATGTCACAGACATAGGAAGTCAAGTTAAACTTTTCCCTGAAAAATTTCAGCCCAATCGAATGAAAAATGCGGCTTCTGGGAGCTCAATAAATAGGGGCGTATGCACCTATGGGGCCCATTTAAAATCCCCATCAACCTTTGATAATAAGAATTCGTCATTCGTCAGCTATGGTGATTTCAGACAGATGGACGGACATCGCTAGATCGATTTTGATTTCTCCCCTTATTGGAATGCTCTTGAGCGAATTTGTTATTTATTTTTTTAGTGTACATGGGAGCGTATTTTTCAACTTTCATATAAGCTAAGCTAAGCGACCCTTCTCATAATGTCTTAGTATATTCTGCATGGTGATAAGTTTGCTTTTATTCTTTCTTAAGCGTTTTCTGTGAGAAAGTTCTTTGTCCTAGACTAATCTTCAAGTCATTTACATTCAACATTTATGATACTTAGATTTTGATGTGTTTTTTTTCTTCTTCTTTCGCATAGAAGACTAGATCCTAGGTAGGCTTTAGTATGGTAAAGATGTTTTCTTTATTTTATATATATTTTTTTTTTTGTTTTGAAGAAGGTTGAAAGTCTATTTAGCTTTCTGTTTAAGACTTAAAATCACTTCATATGACCTTTCTTTAAGGGTTTTGGAAAATTTACCCTTACCAAGTCCGGAATTTTCTTAAAATGGAGGCACGTACTTTGTCGGATGTTGGCATCGCATTAGGGGTTGATGTTGTTAATGATGAATTAATGAGCTACCACTTGGATATCCATGGTTTCATTATGACTCTTAGTATTGTTTGTTATATCAAGTGTTTTGTTTTTTTGGTATATGTAGATATTTCTCAGCACTTAAGGGTTTAACAGGAATCGTTGAACTTTGTTGAAGAGCAATAATCGAATCGCGAAATATGAAGTGAATTTTAAGGATTTTGTTAGATAGAAAGGAAACGGCTTTGGAATATATTGAAGGTGCACTGTTTTTTTAATGGTAAGTTAAAGCCTTCCCTAAAGTAAAATACCAACCTCAATATATCCCCTAAGGAGTATATCCACAATGTTAACATCTTAAAGACAATCCCATACCCTAGCTGGATTTAAGAATAAAGCAAAATATCTTATGAAAATATATTCCCATTTGCCATGCATACAAAAGCTAAAAAACATAATAAGATTTTACAAAAACAGTTACCTTTTTGTTGTGCGCTGCAGTGATTCCCCTGAGTTCAATAAACTCAATCCAAAGTAACTGCCTACTGTCTGGCCGGATGGGGTACATCATAGCGTATGATTGTTGCTTTCAATTCGCATAACTCATACGTAGCGCATTGCATATCTCAAGGGGCCCATACAACACTGTGTTGTTGTTGTTGTCGTTTCGTACAGCAGTGATATCATATATGAATCCATCATCGTCATCATGCTCATCCAGCGCCTTGGCAGGTAGTACTTTTCCTTTGACAGTAACAAATGCCTTAGCCATGGCCTGATTGTTTACATTTCATTTCCGCTGCAATAACGAATGTTAATGGTTTTGCGCGTTTCCTCTTTTCTTTCCTTTGGGTTTCTCTGTTGTTATTGACGTGCTGTCAATCATTCATGGCAACATGAAATTGAGGTAAGCAGCAGCAACAGCATGCCCTAGGGAGAAATGGGAAAGAGAACGGAAACTTTTAAAGTAACCTCCTCGGTACTTTGTATGCCCATCGATTACTGTAATCCCTTTTTTTCCATTCTCTTCCTTCGCTCTATATTTAGATTGATGGCTATAAATATGAGTTGTGGCCTGCTTTATTGTAAAGGTGTCATTATTTTTATTAAGTGCATATTTTTAGTTCAATTTTTTTTTTACATGGAGTAAAACGTGCCTCTATTTTTAGAATATCAAACATGAAGGCGTCGAGACAGGTCTAAACAATGGACAATTTTTCATTGTCGTCACGAATAGTCATTATCTACAGGGTATTAAGTTCTCTGCGTTGCGACATGGAAGAAAAATATGAAAATATGATTGAGACAGGTACAACATCAAAAGTAATCACCCTGAAGCTTTATGGGGTGTTATGTGACACGGTGGGATTATATGCCGCTTGGAATGTAAAAAGTTTTCCCCTAAGCAAAAACACAAATTTTTAAATATTCATGAAATTTTGAAGCGTGTCAAATTCGACTGGCCCGAAGACTTTTATATACACTCCAGAAACACTAAAAGCCTGATGGGAGGTCATTACAAGAAAACTCCATGAATTTTTATACCCTCCACCATAGGATGGGGGTATACTTATTTCGTCATTCTGTTTCCAACACCTCGAAATATGCGTCTGAGACCCCACAAAAAGTATATATTCTTGATCGTCATGACATTTTATGTCGATCTAGCCATGTCCGTCCGTCTGTCCGTCCGTCCCTCCGTCTGTCTGTCGAAAGCACCCTAACTTTCGAAGGAGTCAAGCTAGCCGCTTGACATTTTGCACAAATAATTTCTATTAGTGTAGAGGTCGGTTGGGATTGTAAATGGGCCAAACCGGTCCATGTTTTGATATAGCTGCCATATAAACCGATTTTGGGTCTTGACTTCTCGAGCCTTTAGAGGGCGCTATTCTTATCCGAATTGACTGAAATCTTGCACGTAGTGTTTTGGCATCACTTTCAACAATTGTGCTAAGTATGATTCAAATCGGTTCATAATCTAGTATAGCTGTCATATAAACCGATCTTGGGTCTAGACTTCTTGAGCCTCTAGAGGGCGCAATTCTCATCCGATTTGGCTGAAATTCAGCATGAGGTGTTTTGTTCTGACTTCCAATAACTGTGCTAAGTATGGCGCAAATCGGTCCTTAACCTGATATAGCTGCCATATAAACCGAACTGGGATTTTGACTTCTTGAGCCTCTAGAGGGCCGCAATTCTCATCCGATTTGGAAGAAACTTTGTACAACGGCTTCCCTCATGGCCGGATCTAATATGGTCTGAATCAATGAATAGCTTGATAAAGCTCCCATATAAATCGATCTCCCGATGTTGATTCTTGAGAGCCTACAAGGCGCAATTCTTATCCGAATGAACTGAAATATTACACAATGACTTCCACAATGTTTAGCATTAATTTATGGTCCGAATCGGACTATAACTTGATATTGCTCCAATAGCATAACAGTTCTTACTCAGTATTCTTTGTTTGCCTAAAAAGAAATACCGCGCATAGAACCCGACAAATGCGTTCCATGGTGGATGGTATATCAGATTTGGTCCGGCCGAACTTAGCACGCTCTTACTTGTTTAACGCTAGAACAAGCACTGCGCCTTCTAGAGTATCAAGAGATTGGGAAATCATTTTATATGCCCCGAATATCATACTTAGTACATCTGCATGAGCTCAGCCAAATTGGATAAGAATTGCGACCTCTGGAGACTCAAGAAGAATATTTGTAAGATCACTTAATATGCGAGCTATATCAGGTTTAGGACCGATTAAAGCAATTCTAAGTAGATCTGTCGCAGGTCATAGAAAAATTTTTAGTTTATAATTTCAGCTTAATCGGATAAGAATGTTGTCTTTCAGAGGCTCAAGAGGTATAATCTGGAGAACGATTTGATCTGAAGAACGGTTAATTAATTCCAGCAGACAGTGTTTACTGGTATCAACAGACTAATTCCTCTAAGTGTGGGAGCTGTATTTAAATACGAACCGATTTGGCCCATTTACAATTCCAACTGACCTTTATTTATAAGAAGTAATGGTTCAAAATTTCAGGTGCCTAGCTTTACTCCTATGAAAGTTTGCGTGCTTTCCACAAAAAGATGAACAGATGGATGGACATGGCTAAATCGACTTAAATTTTAACAAGTAAAAGTGTGCTAAGTTCGGTCGGCCAAGTTTTTTTGCCTGTTAGGGCATCTCCGATCATCCAGCTCGTCTTGAAAAAGAAACGAACAAAAATTGCAAAACAGGTAAAAAACTTGAAAAATTAAAAATTCAGCAGAGCCCGGACAGGATTCGAGCCTGGGACCACGGAGCAACGGCAAAAGCAAAGGCTTCTAGGATCCGAATAAGGATGACCCGGAGACCGGTTTATATGGAAGCTATATCAGGTTCTTAACCGATTTGGACCGTACTTGGCATAATTGTTGGAAGTCCTAACAGAACACCGCCAAATCGGAAAAATATTGCGGCTTGAAAGGACTCAAGAAGTCAAATCGAGTGATCGGTTTATATGGGAGCTTTATCACGCTATAGATCGATTTGGACCGTTCTTGACACAGTTGTTGGAAGTCATAACAACATCACCGCATGGAAAATTTCAGCCATATCGGAAAAAATTGCGGTTTGTAAATGCTCAAGAAATCAAATCGGGAGATCCGTTTATGTGGAGGCTATATGAGGTTATACACCAATTTGGACCGAACTTTACACAGTTGTTTAGTATCATAACAGAACACCGCATGCAAAATTTCGGCTTCCAGGCGCTCAGGAAGTCAAATCGGGAGTTCCGTTTATATGGGAGCTATATCAGGTTCTTGACCGAATTGGACCATACTTCGCACAGTTGTTTAGTATCATAACAGAACACCGCATGCAAAATTTCTGCCAATTCGGACAAAACTTGCGGCTTCCAGGCGCTCAGGAAGTCAAATCGGGAGATCCTTTTATATGAGAGCTATATCAGGTTATAGATCGATTTGGAACGTATTTCACACAGTTGTTGAACATCATAACAGAACACGTCATGCAAAATTTCACCAAACGGACAAAAATTGCTGCTTCCAGGGGCTCAGGAAGTCAATTTGGGAGATCGGTTTTAATGGGAACTATATCGAAATCTGAACCGATATTGCCCATTTGCAATCCCCGAGAACCTACATCGATATTTAGTATCTGTGCAGAAATTTCAAGCGGCTAGCTTTACGCGCTAAACCTCTCTCGTGATTTCGACAGACGGACGGACATGGCTAGAGGATCAAGGATACATATTCTCTATAGGGTCTTGGACGAATATTTCGAGGTGTTACAAACGGAATGACTAGATTAGTATACCCCCATCCTATTGTGGTGTGTATAAAAATGGTATTTCGGTGGTGAATATAAACATGCGGCCGGTCGAATCTTTGCCGGTATCTATGTTACAGAAATCTATGCTATCAAGGCTTACTTTTAGTATTCTGACTAGAAATCTCTGGAAGTTTAAAAGTTAACCGGTTGGTAAAGGGTGATTTTTTAAGTTATTATCTTTTTGGCAACATTGGTTTGAACAGCTCACGCATGTTTCGAGTTTTGTTTCACTTTCTATTAGTATTCTGACTAGAATTGCGCTCTATAGATTATCTGGAAGTTTAAAAGTTAATCGGTTGGAAAAGGGTGATTTTTTAAGCTACTATCTTTTTGACAACATTGGTTTAAACACATCACGCACGTTTCGCGGTTTGTTTCACTGCCAAAAGTCTAATCATAAATCATCTTACAAACGAACGACGCTTGCAAATTATTGAATTTTATTATCAAATTCATTGCTCTGTTGAGAAAGTTCAACGCGCGCTTCTTCCATTTTACGACGAAGCTCATTTTTGTCTCAATGGGTACGAAAAGAAGCAGAATTGTCGATTTTGTAGTGAAGATCAACCAGAAGCGTTGCAAGAGTTACCAATGCATCCAGAAAACGTCGCAGTTCGGTGCGGTTTATAGGTTGGTGGCATCATTGGGCCGTACTTCTTCAAAGATGATGCGAATCGTAACGTAACTGGTGAGCGCTATCGTGAGATGATATACATTTTTTTTTTTTTTGTACAAAATGCAAGAGCTGTGATTTCCACAAGACAGTGCCTCATGCCACATACCACGCGTAGCAATGGACTTATTGAGAGGGGAGTTCAGTGGACATTTTATTTCACGTTCGGGAGCTATCAATTGGCACCCTAGATCTTGCGATTTAACGCCTTTAGACTATTTTTTGTGGGGCTATGTTAAAGCTCATGTCTATACAGACAAGAAGTTAAGCATTTATTCGTGAGATACCGGCCGAAATGTTGGATAGAGTATATCAAAATTGGACTAAGCGGATGGACCATTTAAGGCGCAGTCACGGTCAATATTTGCTTGAAATAATCTTCAAACTTTAAATTATATGGAATGTATTTTTTTAATCTTTCCTATAGCTTTTAAAAAATTACCCATTATAAGAGTACTATTTATACCCTACACCAATACTGTGGTACTGGGTATTATAACATAGTGAATTAGTTTGTAACACCCAAAAGGAAGAGAGATAGACCCATTGATAAGTATACCGATCGACTCAGAATCACTTTCCGATTCGATTTAGCTATGTCCGTCTGTCTGTCTGTCCATGTTAATTTGTGTACAAACTACAGGGGCCAATTTTCACCCAATCGTCTTCAAATTTGCTATGGGCATGTTTTTCAGTCTAGAGACGAAGCCTATTCAAGTTGGCAAAAATTCAGTTCAGATTTGGATATAGCTTCCAAATATATGTTCGTCCGATTTGCAGTAATAATGCAATTAAATAATCATTTATTAACGGATTCTCTCGAAATTTGGCAGGAAGGATATTCTTATGACTCTCAATGCTATTGGTGAATTTCATAGAAATCGGTTCAGATTTGAATATAGCTCCCATATATATTTTCATCCGATTTCCAGTAATAGAACAGTAAAATGGTCATTTGTTGACCGATTCTCTCGAAATTTGTTAGGAAGGATTTTCTTCTGACTCTCAATATCACTGGTGAATTTCATAGAAATCGGTTCAGATTTGGATATAGCTCCCATATACATTTTCATCCGATTTTCAGTAATAGAGCAGTAAAATGGTCATTTGTTGACCGATTCTCTTGAAATTTGTTAGGAGGGATTTTCTTCGGGTTCCTAATATTACTGGTGAATTTGATAAAAATCGGCCTAGATCTGAATATAGCTCCCATATATATTTTTGTCCAATTTGGAGTAATACAGCAATAAAATGGTTATTTGCCAACCAAATCTCTCGAAATTTGTTAGGAAGAATTTTCTTGTGACCCTTAATATTACTGGTGAATTTGATAAAAATCGGCCCAGGTTTGGATATAGCTCCCATATATATTTTCGTCCGATTTGGAGTAATACAGCCATAAAATGGTCATTTGTTGACCGATTCTCTTGAAATTTGTTAACAAGGATTTTCGTATGACTCTCAATATAAGTGGTCAATTTCATAAAAATCGGCCCAGATTTCGATATAGCTCCCATATATGTTTTCGTCCGATTTGGAGTAATACAGCAATAAAATGGTCATTTGTCAACCAAATCTCTCGAAATTTTAGCAGGAAGGATTTTCTTCTGACTCTCAATATCACTGGTGAATTTCATAGAAATTTGTTCAGAGATATATATATATATATATATATATATATATATATATATATATATATATATATATATATATATATATATATATATATATATATATATATATATATATATATATATATATATATATATATATATATATATATATATATATATATATATATATATATATATATATATATATATATATATATATATATATATATATATATATATATATATATATATATATATTCTCTATATATTCATTCATTCTATATTTAGCTACTACCATCTATTGGATTCTTGAGGGGGGTTCCAGGTACCTACGTTCGATTTTTGAGCATTACCCATAGAACGGTCAATGGTTTGCCTTCATAGCATGCTACATATATTTTTTTGTTAATATCAGGATATTTTAATCCACATCTTCTAACAACCACGTTTTTTAAGCCTAAATCCATTCATCCATTCCATCGGCCTTTTCCGTGAACCCTGGGACCAAAAACATTCTCCCTTTCTAACTTGCCAAAAAAAAAAAAATCTACACATTCAAATTTAGGCCTATATGAAACTTTTAAATTCACTTTTATTTGTATTTTTGCCTTTGAAAACATCCCATGAAATATTTTCTGACAAATGAAAAATTCAACTCCTAGTCTAAACCATTAAATTTATTAACATATGCCAACACTTCGTGTAAATGTTCCCCAAGCCAAACATCCAGACAGAACAATGTTTGTTGTACCATATGGCATTGGGGAGTTTGCTCATAATGAAATTATGCTCATGAGCAAACACACGACTCAAAGTACAGCATGCGAAAATGTGTTCTAATTTCTCATATATGCCCCAGAGGTCACTGTGGCGTATGAGTCTTGTTTTCATTTTAATATGCATCATACAACCCAGAGTACTGTGCAGGGAAGGAACAACAAAAGCACAAGTAGAAGATGTCTCCACCGCCACAAAACTAAGTCGTTGCCATTTTTCCTTGGTGTTGGTGATTTTGGTTTTTTCTCTCCCTCACCCTTTCCACAGAAAAGAATAAAAAAAAACACAAATACGACATGGCTTTAAATAGGCTGCCACCCCTCACATAATCCTTATGTGCTTTGCAAATATTTAACGTGTGCGATATCTTTGCATTCTTCAAAGTTTGCACATTTTTATTTGTGGCCCCAACACACAAAAGATGAAGAGGAGAGAAAGAGTCATGTTCTTCCCATTTTGGTTTGTACAAACATTTGAATTTTAATTATGAAATTCTTAAAGTTTTACAAGTACTCATGTCCTAAAGCTTTCATTCCCCCCCCACACACACACACTCTTACTCTCCTTTTCTCTCTCTCTCTTGGCATCCTTCTCGAAAGATGTAGAATTTCTAATTGTGCATCGACAGCATGTTAGCGACAAATGAAACGGCAAGCAAGCGACGTCAAACACCCACGAAATCATATTTTCACTTTTAGATGCTTGCTCGGGCATCGTTGTACGTTGTTGAACTTTTGAGCGAACATTTTTATGAATATTTAATTGGTCCAAGTTTTCAAAGGTTTTGGAAAATCAGTAACAAGTATGAGTGGATTCTTAAGAGTTTTGACATTTTTTAAATGGGCTTGTGATGTAAAGGTAGTTGCAAAATTATTTTACCCGGCAGGTGGTCAAGCAGAGGAAAGATTGAAGAAAAATCTTGAAGAAAAGTCTTATTGAAAGGTATAATAAGTAAATGCGTGAGAAGTTCGGCCGGGCCGAATCTTATATACCCTATACCATGAATCGCATATGTCCAGTTCTTTGCCCGGTATCTCTGTATAGGCAAAGAAGAACAATGGTAAAAATTGCTATGCTATTGGATCTATATCAGTTTATGCAACGATTCGGACCATACTTGATTGAGAAAACTGTGCCCTATAGCTGCCCAAGAAGGGGGCGGACCCTCCCCCTTGCCCCAAAAGTACTACCAAAAAATAAAAGTGAACCGATCGGGACAATATGGGATTCAAATGAAAGGTTTTCAAGAGTAGAGTACGAATTTCATAATAAAAGTTGGGTCCAAGTACCTAGGAGGCCGTTCCAGCCCCAAAACCCTTTAAAATAGGTTTATTTGACGATCATGACAATATGGGACTCAAATGAAAGGTATTCGGGAGTAGATTACGAAGATGGTCAAGAAGTAGGAATAGCCTTTTTAATTTATTGATAACGGAAGAGGGCGCACCCTCCACCGTTACCCCAAAAACACCACCCAAAATCAAAAGTGGACCGATCGGGACAATATGGGTATCAAATGAAAAGTATGCTGGAGTAGATAAAGAATCTGTCATACAAATTCATGTTGATGTATAGGGGGTCACCCCACCCCCACAGAAATCCCAAAAATGGACACATTAGCCCATAACGGATATATGGGATTAGGTTTATTTGTTCTGTAAAGACTGGAAATACAGCAGAACCGATTTTCTCGAACCACCCATATGCGAAAGTGGTGCGATGGGCACAATGCGGGCATCAAATGAAAGGTATTGGTGACCAGAAAACGAATATGGCATTAAAATTTGATATCTACTTTCAGTAACAAAAGCCGGTGGCCGCCCCAGCCCCAAAACATCCTCCAAACGTTTCATATTTACCGGCTTAAATTAAAGGGATTTGGAAGTGCAGCACGAAGTTGATATCCATATTTGAGTCGAAGAACATTAGCATCAGGAACCGAGAAGGGGGAAAATTCTCACACATCAATGCGTGCTTTCCGATTCAAGTTTAAACTCAATGATAAGGGAACTTTTTTTTATGGCCGATTCCGAACGGCGTCCAGCAGTGTGACGCCTCTTTGGGGAAATTTTTTTAAATGACCATGCAACATTAAGAGGTGTCAAACACCGCTTTGCCTGATGTTCTCGCCAGGATTCGAACGCGTTCAGCTTCATCATAGGCTACAATGGCACGAATTCGATATCAGCATTCAGGCGAAGTGTCCCCACCCAAAAAAGATATTAGAGAGTTAAAAAAGGCGCAGCGGAGCGGGCCCGGTTCGGCTAGTATTTAATAAAAATGAAAAAAGCATTAAGGTTGCCCGGCAGAACTTTGGACTCGCACCACTTCAGATATATTTTAACAACCTTTTATCATAATTCTGTGAAAATTCCATCATCTATGAACTCATAGCAGTCATATCTATATATAATCCCATTTAAATATAGTCCAATCTCCATCGTATTCGGAAAAAATATGCGAGGGTTCATACAACTCTTTGTACCAAAATTCAGCGAAGTCAGTTGAAACAAATAAAAGAGTGCTGAGTTCGGCCGGGCCAAATCTTGAATACCCACCATCATGGATTCGGCTAAAAATTTATCCATATTAACTGAGTTTGTAGTTGAATTATTTTGGTCTCAAGAAGTCATATCGGGATATCGGTACTTGGGGGCCTATTTCACTATATTCACCTATTCGGATAGAACTTGTCACGGATATTGAAAATCATAAGATAGGGTCCTGAGCCAAATTTCAGCAAAATTAGGTGAAACTTCAGGCCTCTAAGGGCTGAAAAAGTCAAATCCGGGAATCGGTTTATATATGGACAAGTGTGATCCGATACGGATTACACTTGGCTTGGATGCTAGAAGTCACAATTTAAGTCTTTGTTCCAAATTTCAGCCAAATCGGTTGAAAATTGAGGCTTCCAATGGCTCAATAAAAAGCTGAATAAGTCAAATCCGGGGATCGGTTCATATGGGGCTATATCCGTTTATAGACCGATTCAGATCATATTTGGCATGAATGTTGGAAGTCATAGCTCAAGTCTTATTCTTAACGTGCTTATGGACAAATAAAGAATCTGTTCAAAGTTTCAGCTCAATATCTTTATTTTTAAAGATTGTAGTATGTTAACACAGACGAACATATCGACGGACAGACTGGGGGAAGGACCGACAAATGGACGGACGGACGGACATAGCAAGTCGTCGGAATGTGTTCTTTTGTTGGTAGTGTGGCATGCCTATCCATGCCCATTCATGCTTCTCGTATAATCTTCTCCAGCAGGATATTAAAGGGATCACACTCATTTGGTATTGAATGGTTCGGTGAGGTTCTTTTCTATTTTATCTGAGCAAGCGTCGTCCTGCAAAGTCGTATCAGTTTTGCAGAGATACCAAACTCAGACATGGCATGAAATACCTTTGAAAGTATTGGGCTTTCGAAGGCGGCTTTATATTCAACAAAACAATGATAGATGTTGATTTGTCCCACTTTTCCAGGATTTGGCGCAGTGTAAATATCTGATCTGTGGTGGATTTACCAGGCCTAAATCCATACTGATAGGGCCCAACAATTTCATTAACTTTAGGTTTTAATCTATCACACAGTACGCTCGAAAGTATCCTGTATTCGATGGGGAAGATACTTTTGAAGTTGTCACATACCGTCTTGTCTCCTTTCTTGTATACGGTACATGGTATGCTGAGGTTCCAACCATCGGGTATGACCTCTTCTAGCCAGAGTGCGCAGATGAGCTGATGCATGAGCTTATCGCCTTAAACAGTCCAGCCGGCAACCCATCGGCTCTAACTGGCTTAATATTTTTCAGTCGGGATACAGCTACCTAATCCTCGTTCTGACTATACCATCATCAGGGATTGGTTCTGCGGTATATTCATGGCCACCATCACTGGATACTAACAGCTGTGGAAAGTGTTCCTTCCATATCCCAAGCACACTATTGGTAACAGTTATCCTTTTTTCCTCTGCAACAGTCTTTAAAAACAGAGATATTGAGCTGAAGCTTTGCACAGGTTGATTTTTTATCCATAAGCAGGTTAAGTTCGAAGATGAGCTACATCGGACTATATCTTGATATAGCACCCCTATAGACCGATCCACCCATTTAGGGTCTAAGGCCCATGGAAGCCACTCTTATTATCCGATTTTGCTGAAATTTCGGACAGTGAGATGTACTAGGCCCTTCGACCTTTTTCTTCAATTTTGCCCAAATCGGTCCAGATTTGGATATAGCTGCCATATAGACCGATCCGTCGATTTAGAGTCTTAGGCCCATGAAAGCCACATTTATTATCCGATTTTGCTGAAATTTTTCGGACAGTGAGTTATGTTAGGCCCTTCGATATCATTCGTCACTTTGGCTCAGATCGGTTCAGATTTAGCTATAGCTGCCATATAGACCGATCCTTCGATTTAGGGTCTTAGGCCCATAAAAGCCACATTTATTATCCGATTTTGCTGAAATTTGGGACAGTGAGTTGTGTTAGGCCCTTCAACATCCTTCATCAATTTAGCTCTGATCGGTTCAGATTTGGATATAGCTGCCATATAGACCGATCTCTCGGTTTTAGGTTTTGGCCCATAAAAGTCGCATTTATTGTCCCATATCGCTGAAATTTGAGACAGTGAGTTGTCTTAGACCCTTCGGAATTATAATCCCATTTCACTGAACTTTGACTCAGTGGAATGGAGTCTGTTCGGCCCGGCCGAACTTAACACTATTTTCTTGTTATATATAAGAAGAAGATATGTTCCACTTTCGTAATTTTCTCTCATTCTCCTCCAACAAAACTTTGCTTTCAACTTTGTTGTAATTACGATGGCACTTGCAACTATTGTGCATTGGTTCATATGTGAACATACACTTATATCTCTTTTTCTTTTTTTGGTATCCTGACTTTATCACGTTCCTGCTAGCAGATATATGTATAAGAGTCCTTGCCAATTTCCTTTAGACCCCAACCTCTTCTCATGCATTTTAAATTGTTTGTTGAATGGCGCCGTATTTTATGTCAAATAGAGGGTACTTTATGCAAATGGAAATTTTTATATTCTTTTTGGTTAAAGGACATTCTGCTTCACATACGAAACTGTGTCCCCGTTGCCATTGATAGTCAAGTGGGTGGGATAATGTCAACAAACAAACACAAGAGCAGGAAGATCACAGAGAGAAGAAAAGCAAAGCAACTTGCTCAAATAAACAGTAATTAAGATATTGACTATGAACACAGTACAGAGCAGTACGATAAATCTTCAATGTCCTTTAAACGTGCGTCCTGACGACGAATTATTTATAGAGCATAAAGATAGTGGCAACTATTAAGACATTGGTGTGAGTTATTGGAATAATGAATGTCAAAAGGTGATAAATGTGTGGCACAATTGTTTCGTTTTTAGGGATGTAAAAGTTTTGTTGTTGTAAAGAATGAATAATACTGGGAGGTTATGAAAATGTGTGTCATAAGTGAATCACTTTTATACCCTCCACCATAGGATGGGGGTATACCAATTTCGTCCTTCTGTTTGTAACACCTCGAAATATGTGTCTAAGAACCCATAAAGTATATATATTCTTGATCGTCATGACATTTTAAGTCGATGTGGCCATGTCCGTCCGTCTGTCCGTGGGTCCTTCCGTCCGTCCTTCCGTCCGTCTTTCCATCCGTCCTTCCGTCCGTCCTTCCGTCCGTCCTTCCGTCCGTCCGTCCTTCCGTCCGTCCTTCCGTCCGTCCTTCCGTCCGTCTGTCCATCCGTCCGTCCGTCCCTCCGTCCGTCTGTCTGTCGAAAGCACGCTAACTTTCGAAGGAGTAAAGCTACCTGCTTGAAATTTTGCACAAATACATCTTATTAGTGTAGGTCGGTTGGGATTGTAAATGGGCTATATCGGTCCACGTTTTGATATAGCTGCCATATAAACCGATCTGGTATCTTGACTTCTTGAGCCGTTAGAGGGCGCAATTCTTATCCGATTTTATTGAAATTTTGCACGTAGTGTTTTGGTATCACTTCCAACAACTACGCTAAATATGGTCATAATTGGTCCATGTTTTGGTATATCGGCCATATAAATTGATCTTGGGTCTTGACTTCTTCAGCCTCTAGAGGGCGAAATTCTCGTCCGATTTTATTGAAATTTTGCACGTAGTGTTTTGGTACTACTTTCAACAACTGCGCTAAGTATGGCTTTAATCGGTCCATGTTTTGATATAACTGCCATATAAACCGATCTTGGGTCTTGACTTCTTAAGCCTCTAGAGGGCGCAATTCTCATCCGATCTAACTGAAATTTTGCACGTAGTGTTTTGGTACTATTTCCAACAACTGCGCTAAGTATGGTTCACATCGGTCCATGTTTTGATATAACTGCCATATAAACCGATCTTGGGTCTTGACTTCTTGAGCCTCTAGAGGGCTCAATTCTCATCCGATCTAACTGAAATTTTGCACGTTGTGTTTTGGTACCACTTTCAACAACTGCGCTAAGTATGGCTTTAATCGGTCCATGTTTTGATATAACTGCCATATAAACCGATCTTGGGTCTTGACTTCTTGACCCTCTAAAGGGCGCAATTCTCATCCGATTTAACTGAAATTTTGCACGTAGTGTTTTGGTAGCACTTTCAACAGCTACGCTAAGTATGATTTAAATCGGTTGATGTTTTGATATGGCTGCCATATAAACCGATCTTGGGTCTTGACTTCTTTAGCCTCTAGAGGGCGCAATTCTCATCCGATCTAACTGAAATTTTGAACGTAGTGTTTTGGTGGCACTTTCAACAGCTACGCTAAGTATGGTTTAAATCGGTTGATGTTTTGATATGGCTGCCATATAAACCGATCTTGGGTCTTGACTTCTTTAGCCTCTAGAGGGCGCAATTCTCATCCGATCTAACTGAAATTTTGCACGTAGTGGTTTGGTAGCACTTTCAATAACTGTGCTAAGCATGATTCAAATCGGTTAATAATCTGGTATAGCTGGCATATAAACCGATCTTGGATCTTGACCTCTTGAGCCAATAGAGGGCGCAATTCTCATCCGATCTAACTGAAATTTTGCACGCAGTACTTTGGTATCACTTTCAACAATTGTGCTAAGTATGATTCAAATCGGTTCATAATCTGTTATAGCTATCATATAAACCGATCTTGGATCTTGACTTCTTGACCCTCTAGAGGGCGCAATTCTCATCCGATCTATCTGAAATTTTGCACGTAGTATTTGCGTATCACTTCCAACAACCACGCTAAGTATGGTTTACATCGGTCTATGTTTTGATATAGCTGCCATATAAAGCGATCTGAGATCTTGACTTCTTGAACCTCTAGAGGGCGCAATTCTCATCCGATTTGGCTGAAATTTTGTACCATAGCTTATCTCATGATCTTCAACATATGTGTCTAATATAGTCTGAATCGATCAATAGCTTGATACAGCTCCCATATAAACCTATCTCCCGATTTTGCTTATTGAGCCCCTACAAGGCGCAATTCCTATCCGAATGAACTGAAATATTACACAATGATTTCTACAATGTTCAGCATTCATTTATGGTCCGAATCGGACTATAACTTGATATAGCCTTAATAGCATAACAGTTCTTATTAAATATTCTATGTTTGTCTAAAAAGAGATAGCGCGCATAGAACTCGACAAATGCGATCAACGGTGGAGGGTATATAAGATTCGGCTCGGCCGCACTTAGCACGCTCTTACTTGTTATATTTTTAATAGACAAAAATGTCCTTTTTCGTCCATTGTGAGACATCTAACGACGTATCCTCATCCTGAGTTAAGTAATCGGACATTTGTCCTTGACATTTGATTTTCCCTACACATTCTTTGTTTTCATGTGTCTGGTTTTCATATGACCTAATTTAAAATATTTTCATACATTTCGTATAACATCCAAGTATACGTTTTTTTTCTGTTGCATATAGAAACAAATAAAAATTATTAGTTGCCCAAAAAGTAATTGCGGATTTTTCATATAGTCGGCGTTGACAAATTTTTTCACAGCTTGTGACTCTGTAATTGCATTCTTTCTTCTGTCAGTTATCAGCTGTGACTTTTAGCTTGCTTTAGAAAAAAAGTTTTATTAAAAATGCATTTACTTTATTTTAAAAAATCCGCAATTACTTTTTGGGCAACCCAATACTTACCATTAAAACTTCAACTTAAAATTAATTTAATTTTTAAAATTAATTTAAAATTAATTTTTTAATTTTTTTTACTTTTTTGCACCGCACATGAATTTGCAGGGGCGGTCATTGCAATGTACATAATAAAATATACATGCAGTGGGATAGTTTGTTGTTGCTGTTTTGTAATTTTTCTTCACATTTGCCCTGTCGTCCTGTCATTTATGAAATGATTACCTGAACAAACACATCATTTGCATAATGTATGACAATGATGCGGTACTGTGACCGAGCTACCATGGTCTCAGGGTTATGATTGCTTTTTCTCCCAACCAAGTTTTTTTTTTGTTCGAAAGACAGTGGAGTCTGCAGATAAAATTCGCTTAGTTTTGAAAAACGATTTTTGATTTGGCTTGAATTATCATTTAAGAAGTTAAAAGCATCCAAGTTTGAGCACACCAAATCTTACATAATCTTCACCATGGATCGCATTTGTCAAGTTCTTTGCCCTGCATTTCTTTATAGACAAACAAAGGAAAATTAAAAGAAATTGCCAAGCTATTGGAGCTATATCGGGTTATGGACCGATTTGCGACTATAGTAGTCATTGTGCAAAATGTCAGCCAAAACGGTCAAGAATTGCATCGCGCTCTTATTCTTCTGAAACGAAGAAGCTCATTTTTGACGCAATCGATATGTAAATAAGAAGAATTTTCGATTTTCGAGTGAAGATCAGCTAGAAGCATTGCAAGAGCTACCAATGCATCCAGAAAGAGACCCAGATTCGTAGGGTTTATGGGCCGGTTGCATCATTGGGCCGTACTTCATCAAAGATAATGCGAATCGTAACGCAAATGTGAATGGTGAGCGTATTGTAAGATGATAACCAACTTTTTTCGCCTAAATTGCAAGGGTCTGATTTGCATGACATATGGTTTCAAAAGGACGGTGTCACATGCCACACAGCACGCGTAACAATGGACTTAGTGAGAGGAGAGTTCATTGAAAATTTTACTTCACATATGGGACCGGTCAATTGGTAGCCTATATCGTGCGATTTAAGGCCTTTAGACAATTGTTTGTGAGGCTATGCTGAAGCTCATGTCTATACAGACAAGCGCGCTTCAATGGACGCATTGGAAGGCAACATCGAAGCATTTCTTCGTGAGATACCGGCCGAAATGTTGCAAAGAGTATGGCAAAATTGGACCAAGCGCATGGACCATTGGAGGCGCAATCACGGTCAACATTTGCATGAAATAATCTTCAAACATTAAATTATATAGACCGTACTATTGATTCAAATAAAGATTTCATGCAATTTTCTGAATTTTATGTTTTTTTTAACTTTCCTATAGCTCTTAAAAAATCACCCTTTATTTTGTTGGGTCTCACTCACCCTCACCCTGGGTCTCACTCACCCTCACGAAACAAAAAGAAATTTTTCACGCACGACTTTTTATGTCGACTCACGTTCACGCATGCTCACGTCGGCAAAAAGTAGGAGAGAAATGGATAAAAAAGTACACTCATAGAAAATTTTTTGTTGAGAATAGCAAATAATGTATGCTGAATATTATTGGTTAATTTTGCTGCTATCGTAGCAGTAGTTCCGCTTTTACAGCATTAGTACAGCAGTTTTAGAGTAGCAGGCTTACTGCTGAAAAGTTTGTGGTTTGCTGAAAATGACTGCTGCTTAATTATAAAGGGAATGTTAGCAGAAACAAGTAAGAGCGTGCTAAGTTGGGCCGGGCCGAATCTTATATACCCTCCACCTTGGATCGCATTTGTCGAGTTCTATGCCCGGTATCTCTTTTTAGGCAAACATGGAATATTAAATAAGAACTGTTATGCTATTGGAGCTATATCAAGTTATAGTCCGATTCGGACCATAAATGAGTGCTAAACTTTGTGGAAGTCATTGTATTGCCCAAAAAGTAATTGCGGATTTTTCATATAGTCGGCGTTGACAAATTTTTTCACAGCTTGTGACTCTGTAATTGCATTCTTTCTTCTGTCAGTTATCAGCTGTTACTTTTAGCTTGCTTTAGAAAAAAGTGTAAAAAAAAAGTATATTTGATTAAAGTTCATTCTAAGTTTTACTAAAAATGCATTTACTTTCTTTTTAAAAAATCCGCAATTACTTTTTGGGCAACCCAATATTTCAGTTCATTCGGATAAGAATTGCGCCTTGTAGGGGCTCAAGAAGCAAAATCGAAAGATCGGTGGTGGGTTCCCAAGGTGGTGGGTTCCCAAGATTCGGCCCGGCCGAACGTTTACTAGTTTTTACTTTCTGAAGAAAACATAGTTATCAAGATTTTTGAGAAGACGAAAATTTCAATGAAATTTTCTATTCAGGCAAAATCTTAATGAAATTTTGTTTTACAATAAAATATTTACCAAATTTACTTTATTTTTTTTTATACCCTTCACAATAGGAAAGGGGGTATATTTATTTCGTCATTCTATTTGTAACTCCTCGAAGTATTCGTCTAAGATCCCATAAAGTATAAAAATTCTTGATCATCATGACATTTTAAGTCAATCTAGCCATGACGTGCGTTTGTCGAAAGCATGCAAACTTTCGCAAGAGTAAAGCTAGAGTATGGTTCAAATCGGTCTATAACCTGATATAGCTGCCATATAAACCGATCTTGGGTCTTGACTTCTTGAGCCTCTATAGGGCGCAATTCTTATCCGATTTGAATGAATTTTTGCACGAAGTATTTTGTTATGATATCCAACAACTGTGCCAAGTATGGTTCTAATCGGTCCATTACCCGATATAGCTGTCATATAAGCCGATCTTGGGTCTTGACTTCTTGAGCTTCTTGAGGGCGCAATTCCTATCCGATTTGGCTGAAATTTTGCCTGACGTATTTTATTGTTACTCTCAACAACTGTGTCAAATGAGGTTCAAATCGGATCATAACCTGATATAGCTGTCATATAAGCCTATCTTGGGTCTTGACTTCTTGAGCCTCTAGAGGTCGCAATTATTATCCGATTTGCCTGAAATTTTGTACGACAGCTCCTCTCATGACCATCAACATACGTGTTTATTATGGTCTGAATCTGTCTATAGCCCGATACAGCTCCCATATAAATCGATCTCTCTATTTTACTTCTTGAGCCCCCAAAGGGCGCAATTCTTATTCGAATTGGCTGACATTTTACACAGGTCTCCAACATATATTGTAATATAATTGTGGTTCAAACCGGACTATATCTTGTTATCGCTCTAATAGCAGAGCAAATCTTTTCTTATATCCTTTTTTGCCTCAGAAGAGATGCCGGGAAAAGATAAAAGCGATCCATGGTGGAGTGTATATAAGATTCGGCCCAGCCGAAATTAGCCTGCTTTTACTTGTTTTTTTTTTACCGCCATTATATATACAACAAATATCAAATAAGTATCCTCTACACATGCAAAATGCATTAATTTTTGTTTATTTTGGACACTCAGTGTTACAAAAGTACAACGATAATTTTCCATTTACATCACGCAGTTATCCCATAACATCTAATAATAAATCTCAATTAGCATAGCGCATTAGCTTTCAATCACTAAACTTGTCAATTTGTTTAAAATGTTATTTACGAGGCTCTATCTGTATGAATTTTAATTAAGCGGTTGCAAATTGTCTGCCCCTCTTCCTAATAACATTAGAGCTATAACTTGCAATAATTAGTGCATGTGCAAGGGTGGGTGGGATTTGGAAATGAATACATCATGGTATTGAATTCCTGCATCAACAATGAACAACAATGTCGTGTCATGAAAAATTGAAATGTCATAAATCCGTGACATTTATGGACACTGTGCTCTTGTAGTTGTTGTTGTAAATGATGCAGAAACCCTGAATATTATATTCATACGCTCGATGGTCACACACAACCAAGGAAGAATGAGCCAAGGGACAATTGAAAGTTTTGCAACTTTACTTTTTTTCATTATTTTATTTATTTTTTTTCGCTGATACGTTGTACGTCGTCTGAGTCGGGTGTATAAAATATGGCCCTTGTCATACATTATTATTGTTAGCGTATACTCTATATAGTACATAGTAATATGGTTAAAAGGATATGAGGCATTCCATTATAACCTGCACCATAAGATGGGGGTATACTCGTCATTCCGTTTGTAATGCATTGAAATATTGGTCTATAAAGCATACAAATCCCCACCCGTGTGTCCGTCCGTCCATCCATTTGTTCATCCATCAGTCTGTCTGTCTTTGGAATTCATGCTCACTTTCATAAAAGTAAAGCTAGGCGCTTGAAATTTTGCACAAATTCTTCCTTTTAGTTTAGGTCGGTAGGTATTGTATATGGGCCATATCCGTCCATGTATTGAAATATCTTCCATATATCAACCGGTCTATCATACATCGGTCTTTCATATAAACTGCCTCTAGAGGAAGCAATTCCTATACGATTATGCTGAAATTATGCACAATGACGTTTCCTAAGATCTTCAACATATGGACCAAGTATGGACTGCATTTCTTGCACTGGTTTAAAAACCGAAAGATGTTAGGTTAGGTTATGTAAAGTTTAAGTGGTAGCTTACCATCAGACTCACTAAGACGATTACATTCATTGTGGTACCACAGTAACAAAAGAAGGAAGATGCCTTCTAGTTCCTGCCGTTGAACCATCCACATTGCTTTAAACGCCCAACAACATGCAAAAGTTCACATCCGTCTGATTTAGCAGACAGGTTCTCAAATATTGGGTTGCCCAAAAAGTAATTGCGGATTTTTTAAAAGAAAGTAAATGCATTTTTAATAAAACTCAGAATGAACTTTAATCGAATATACTTTTTTTTACACTTTTTTTCTAAAGCAAGCTAAAAGTAACAGCTGATAACTGACAGAAGAAAGAATGCAATTACAGAGTCACAAGCCGTTGAAGAAATTTGTCAACGCCGACTATATGAAAAATCCGCAATTACTTTTTGGGCAATCCAATAAATGAGAACCTAAAGTGAAAATCCTTCCGACTGCTAGTGCTGGACACGCACACAGCGGGTGTTCTATAGTCTCTTCATCTTCGATGTCCTCACAGCTTCTGCAAAAGTCGTTGCTGGTAACCTTCAGTCTGTCAGCATGTTTTTCGATTAGACAGTGATCTGTCATGACGGACACTATGACTGCGACGTCTATTCTAGTCAGTGACAGCAAAGCGGTAGACCACTCAGAGAAGGTGTTCTATAGTCTCTTCTTTTTCGATGTCTTCACAGCTTCGGCAAAAGTCGTTGATGGCACCTTTCAGTCTGTCACCATGTTTTCCGACCTGTCATGACAGACACAAAGACAGAGATGTCTGTTCTAGCCAGTGACAGCAAAGCGGTAGACCACACAGAGAAGGTGTTCTATAGTCTCTTCCTCTTCGATGTCCTCACAGCTTCTGCAAAAGTCGTTGATGGCAACCTTCAGTCTGTCAGCATGTTTTCCGAATAAACAGTGACCTGTCATGACGGACACAAAGACTGAGATGTCTATTCTAGTCAGTGACAGCAAAGCGGTAGACCACACAGAGAAGGTGTTCCATAGTCTCTTCATCTTCGATGTCCTCACAGCTTCTGCAAAAGTCGTAGCTGGCAACCTTAAGTCTGTCAGCATGTCCTCCAATTAGACAGTGACCTGTCATGACGGACACTATGACTGAGACCTCTATTCTAGCCAGTGACAGCAAAGCGGTAGACCTCTTCAAGTCTACATTAGGCCACATAGGTTTGGAATGCTCACAGCCTCCTTTTGTGATCATCTATCATTTGTTGTCCTTTGGACCTAGTCCTGAAAACTTAGCTTACATGTCGCTACTGGCATGCCAACAGATTCCAGTTTCCTTGGAATGTGTAGGGTAGTTCCTAGTCTCACCAGCTCGTCCGCTTTATAATTCCCTGGGATATCTCTGTGGCCTGACAGCCACAACAGGTGAATTTTGAACTGTTCAGCCATCTCATTAAGAGATCTGCGACAGTCGAGGGCGGTTTCTGTGTTCAGAAATACGTTCTGCAGGAATTTAATGGCTGCCTGGCTGTATGAGAAGATATTTATGACAATCGTCTTTATGACATCATATCTTAGCCATTCCACCAATTCCTTAATTGCAAGGATCTCCGCTTGGTGCACACTGCAGTAGTAATGACCAGTTCTAGATATTTATAGTACACCCCAAAGCCCACCTGGTCGTTTAGTTTGGAATCATCCGTATATAAGCCTATGTAACTTCTCTTACCAGGGATATCGTAGTTCCAATCTTTTCTATCAGGAATAGTGGTACAGTATTTTTTTTATCAAAAAGCGGCTCAGGTAGGGCGTATTCCACACTGCTCAGGTAGGTTGTAATCCTCAGGTAGGGTGTAATCCACACTGCCTGGAACATCGGCGATTGTATCAAGGATAACACAGTGTCCGTAGCCGCCACATGACCAGAGAAAAAGCTCCCTTAGCCTCACGGCAGCATTCCCAGCAATTTGTCTACCCACAATGTCCAGAGGCATTAAGTGTAGCATTAAATGCAGTGCATCAGAAGGTGTCGTCCTCAGTGCGGCTGTGATGCACAAGCAAGCCTTCCTTTGGATCCAGTTGAGTATTGAGCAGTAGGTGGACTTTTAAAGCGCCGTCCACCAGAGCACAATACCATATAGCATTATAGGTTTGACAACTGCAGTATATGCCCAATGCATGACGCATGGGCTAAGCCCCCAACTTTTGCCAATGACTCTCTTGCAGGTTAATAGGGCAAGAGTAGCCTTTCTTGCCCTTTTCAAAATGTTGGATTTGAAGTTCAGTTCCCTGTCCAGCAAAATACCCAGGTATTTTGGGCTTTCTGTAAATGGAACATTCTCTCCTGCCAAGGAGACAGGTGCCACTGTAGGCAACTCTTTGCCAGGATTTGTTCTGAACCTTTCTCAGCTCGCCCTTATATTTTCTTAGCTCAGCCTTGTAGATGTCCAAATCGTGTGGTGCTATTCTGGCTGTCGCCCAGTTGAAGAGTTTTCTGCAGTCCGTAGACCAATCAGCTCTGGCGTCCACCATGGCTGTCGCTGTTTGCCCTTTGGCTTGGCGCTAGGACATGCTGACACAAGCGAGTCATTCAGGGCTTTTGTGTTCCGCTTGATCATTATCTATATCCTGCGCATTTGCCACTTTCTTTTCTGGTCTAGAAAGGATAGACGTGCAGAATTTGTGCCGAAATTTATACCAATCCGCCTTTCTTCTGCTCAACCGAGGGACCACTTCTGCAGGGTTTTCTCCTAGGCTGAAACTAATATAACGATGATCAGAGAAGCTGTGGTCATCCAACAGTAGCCAGTCGCATATTCTTGCGCTTATATCTTCCGAGGCCACCGTTGCGCAGAGGTTAGCATTTTCACCTAAGACGCTGAACGCCTGGGTTCGAATCCTGGCAAGACCATCAGAAAAAAATTGTCAGCGGTGGTTTTACCCTACTAATGCTGGCAACATTTGTGAGGTACTATGCCATGTAAAACATCTCTCCAAAGAGGTATCGCACTGCGGCGCGCCATTCGGACCCGGTTATAAAAAGGAGGCCCCTTATCATTGAGCTAAAAAACTTGAATCGGACTGCACTCATTGATATGTGAGAAGTTAGCTCCTGTTCCATCATGGGTAAATTTGCAATTCCATTTTTTATTAGCTTTTATCTACTGGAACCTCTCATGCATATGATTTGTGTAAACAAAACTTTTCACTATACGTGTCCTTACTTTTGTTTGGTTGTACTTTTTGTTTGTTGGTTTTTTTTTCAGAAAATTCCTCCTTATCGTGACAGAGCATTTTGTGTGCGCTCTTATGTTTGTGGTACTGTCAGTAACCAAGCTGACATCCCATTATGACCGCTTTGTTAAAGTTGAAGACCAGAGACTGAAATTGAAACTGAAAGTGAAAGTGAAAGTAAAGGCAAAATAAGTGGGGAAAAAAAACTGTATTATGTTGCTACAAATACGCAAGGAACAGACCATTGGACATATGAAAAATTGCATATGTCTCATAATTTTCATTTCAAGGAAATTCATATCTATGCGAAAGTGAAAATCTAATAACTTTTCCATTGTGATAATGGAATTTGTGATTATGTCACAAGAATGTTGCTAACTCTAAGGCTTGTCACATATGTTCCACAGTAGTTGATTCATTTGTGTCATTTTTTGAAATGGAAATATGTTATCAAGAAAGGATTCAACTTAGATTTACTATGAATTTAAATATTTAAAAGAAGTAGAAATTCGTATAGTTCGGTTAGGCTCTATGAATGATGATCGATTTTGGAAACATTTTGGCTGGCTGATCATCACCCAGTCCAAAACGGCTAAAGCTAGAGTCATGACATTTTGCACGAATGTTGGACTTGGGTCGTAGGCACGGGTTAAGGCCGGATTTTGTCATATTCGTACGTTTATGTACTTAGAAGTACGAAATGGTACATATTTGCCAAGCGAGAACAGAAAGGTCTAGAATTATGTTCTTGGGCTCGAATGTCTCAAAAAAAAAATAAGTTATGGTGAAAAACATTTTAGAAAAACATTTTAGAACTGGAAGAAATAGCTCGCTTAGTGCCGCAGTTGGTACTAAAGGGTGATTTTTTTGAGGTTAGGATTTTCATGCATTAGTATTTGACAGATCACGTGGGATTTCAGACATGGTGTCAAAGAGAAAGATGCTCAGTATGCTTTGACATTTCATCATGAATAGACTTACTAACGAGCAACGCTTGCAAATCATAGAATTTTATTACCAAAATCAGTGTTCGGTTCGAAATGTGTTTCGCGCTTTACGTCCGATTTATGGTCTACATAATCGACCAAGTGAGCAAACAATTAATGCGATTGTGACCAAGTTTCGCACTCAGTTTACTTTATTGGACATTAAACCAACCACACGAATGCGTACAGTGCGTACAGAAGAGAATATTGCGTCTGTTTCTGAGAGTGTTGCTGAAGACCGTGAAATGTCGATTCGTCGCCGTTCGCAGCAATTGGGTTTGTGTTATTCGACCACATGGAAGATTTTACGCAAAGATCTTGGTGTAAAACCGTATAAAATACAGCTCGTGCAAGAACTGAAGCCGAACGATCTGCCACAACGTCGAATTTTCAGTGAATGGGCCCTAGAAAAGTTGGCAGAAAATCCGCTTTTTTATCGACAAATTTTGTTCAGCGATGAGGCTCATTTCTGGTTGAATGGCTACGTAAATAAGCAAAATTGCCGCATTTGGAGTGAAGAGCAACCAGAAGCCGTTCAAGAACTGCCCATGCATCCCGAAAAATGCACTGTTTGGTGTGGTTTGTACGCTGGTGGAATCATTGGACCGTATTTTTTAAAGATGCTGTTGGACGCAACGTTACGGTGAATGGCGATCGCTATCGTTCGATGCTAACAAACTTTTTGTTGCCAAAAATGGAAGAACTGAACTTGGTTGACATGTGGTTTCAACAAGATGGCGCTACATGCCACACAGCTCGCGATTCTATGGCCATTTTGAGGGAAAACTTCGGAGAACAATTCATCTCAAGAAATGGACCGGTAAGTTGGCCACCAAGATCATGCGATTTGACGCCTTTAGACTATTTTTTGTGGGGCTACGTCAAGTCTAAAGTCTACAGAAATAAGCCAGCAACTATTCCAGCTTTGGAAGACAACATTTCCGAAGAAATTCGGGCTATTCCGGCCGAAATGCTCGAAAAAGTTGCCCAAAATTGGACTTTCCGAATGGACCACCTAAGACGCAGCCGCGGTCAACATTTAAATGAAATTATCTTCAAAAAGTAAATATCATGGACCAATCTAACGTTTCAAATAAAGAACCGATGAGATTTTGCAAATTTTATGCGTTTTTTAAAAAAAAAAAGTTATCAAGCTCTTAACAAATCACTCTTTATTTAGTACTTTTTTTTTTTAATTGAACTAGAGCTCTGACTGACTGACTGCACGAATGTTGGACTTGGATCAAAGGCACGGGATAAGGCCGGATTTGGTGATATTCGTACTTTTAGGTACTAAAAATACCAAAAAATACGAAATGGTACATATTTCCCCAGCGAGAACTGAAAGGTCTAGAATTATGTTCTTGGGCTCAAATTAAAGACCGTCTCGAAAAAATGAGGTATGGTGAAAAAAATTTTGGAAAATCCTAACGGAACTGTATGAAATAGCACGATTAGTACAGCAATTGGTACTATTTGGTACTTTTTTTTTGTAAATTGAACTAGAGCTTTGAATTTTGGAACTTAGATACACTTTGGCAACCAATATTGAGTAATTATAAGATTTTTTGGAATTTTGTAAATTTAGGTAGTAAAAAAAGTACCAAAAAAGTACGAAATGGGTAAACTTTGTACAGGGCAGTTGGACAGAGGTGGAATTTTAAATTTTGACTTAAAAGACAAGGATGAGGGTGAAAACAAAAAATGGAAAAATATAGCTGGTGACGGCAGAAAGCGTGCGTTTAGTACATTTCAGACTTCTAACTCCATCTGTAAAGAAAGTACAAAGTGGTACTAATTTTGTACTTTCTTTACACATGCAGGTACAACTAGGAAGAATATGATGGGTGGCTGTGCTCTTTTTACAATTTGTAAATTTTGGTACCAATATTAATAACATTTGGTATTTTCTATGCAGATGTGCTAGGTTGAAAAGAGGGTGCAGATATTAATAAACCACCTTTTGTCATAATCTGGTGAAAAATGCATAATTCATGCCCCCATAGCAACTTTATCGAAATAGGGTCCGACATGGAGCAAATTCAACACGGATATGAAGAGGTCTAATAAATATAAGTCACATATAAGAAAAAATCGGGCGATCGGTTTATATGGGAGCTATATCAGGTAATGGACCGATTAAGACTGTATTTAGCAAGTATGTTAGGGGTCACAGAAAAAGTCACTAATTTAACCAAAATCGGAATATAAATGTGCCTTTTATGGCCCAAGTTCTTAAATTGAGAGATTAGTCTATATAGCAGCTATATCCAAATCTGGACCGATCTGCGCCAAATTGATGAGGATTGTCGACTGGCCTAACACAACTCCCTGTCCCAAATTTTGGCTAAATCGTACAATAAATGCGCCTTTTATGGGTCAAAAAATTATATCGAGTGATCGGTCTATATGGCAGCTATATCCAAATCTGGACCGCTCTGGGCCAAATTGAAGACGAATATCGAATGGCCTTACACAACTCCCTGTCCCAAATTTTAGCTAAATCGGACAATAAATGCGCCTTTTATGGGCCCAGGACACTAAATCAAGAGATCAGTCTATATGGCAGCTATATCCAAATCTGGACCGATCTGAGCCGAATGAAGAAGAATGTTGAAGGGCCTAGCTCACTGTCCCAAATTTTGGCAAAATCGGACAATGAATGCGCCTTTTATGGGACCAAGACCTTATATCGATACATATCCAAATCTGAACCGATCTGGGCCAAATTGAAGAAGAATGTTGAAGGGTCTAACACAACTCACTGTCCCAAGTTTTGGAAAAATCGGACAATAAATACGCCTTTTAAGGGCCCTAGACCTTTAATCGAGAGATCGGTCTATATGACAGCTATATCCAAATCTAGACCGATCAAGGCCAAATTGAAGAAGGATGTCAAAGGGCCTTACATTACTTACGATCTCAAATTTGGACAAGATCGGATAATAAATGCGCCTCTTATGGGGCTAAAACCTAAAATCGAGAGATCGGTCTATATGGCAGCTATATCCACATCTGGACCGATCTGAGCCAAATTGAAGACGAATGTCGACTGGCCTAACACAAATCCCTGTCCCAAATTTTGGCAAGATTGTATAATAAATGTGGCTTTTATGGGCCTAAGACCCTAAATCGGTGGATCGGTCTATATGGGGGCTATGTCAAGATATAGTCCGATATAGCCCATCTTCGAACTTAACCTGTTAGTGGACAAAAAAGAGTGTCTGTGCGAAATGTCAGCTCAATATCTTTATTTTTAAAGACTATAGCGTGGAGGCCACCGTAGCGCAGGGGCTAACATGTCCGCCTATGACGCTGAACGCCTGGGTTCGAATCCTGGCGAGACCATCAAAAATAATGTTCAGCGGTGGTTTTCCCCTCCTAATGCTGGCAACATTTGTCAGGTACTATGCCATGTAAAACTTCTCTCTAAAGAGGTGTCGCACTGCAGCACGCCATTCGGACTCGGCTATAAAAAGGAGGCCCCTTATCATTGAGCTTAAAATTGCATCGTACTGCACTCATTGATATGTGAGAAGTTTGCCCCTGTTCCTTAGTGGAATGTTCATGGACAAAATTTGCATTTGCATGTTTTGTAGCGTGATTTCAACAGACAGACGGACGGACATGTCTAGATCGTCTTAGATTTTTACGCTGATCAGGAATATATATTGTTTTGCCCAAAAAGTAATTGCGGATTTTTCATATAGTCGGCGTTGACAAATTTTTTCACAGCTTGTGACTCTCTAATTGCATTCTTTCTTCTGTCAGTTATCAGCTGTTACTTTAAGCTTGCTTTAGAAAAAAAGTGTAAAAAAAGTATATTTGATTAAAGTTCATTCTAAGTTTTATTAAAAACGCATTTACTTTCTTTTAAAAAATCCGCAATTACTTTTTGGGCAACCCAATATATTGAAAGCAATTACAGAGTCACAAGCTGTGAAAAAATTTGTCAACGCCGACTATATGAAAAATCCGCAATTACTTTTTGGGCAACCCAATATATACTTTATAGGGTCGGAAGTGGATATTTCGATATGTTGCAAACGGAATGACAAAATGTATATACCCCCATCCTTCGATGGTGGTTTTGTATTGTATTGGTGGCTTTGGATTGTATTGGCTCCCACTCCATAAGTTGGCTTCGAGTGGCAGTCTATTATCTAACCAGACTCACTTAGACTATTTTAGTCCATTGTCATACCACAATAGCCACAGACTAGACCTCTATTGAGAATCGATCCCACGACTCATGCACTGGTTATGCGAGTACGCTTCCAACTCGGCTGTAGGGGCGACCATAAGTCAATGTTTAAGAATAATCTATTTTTGAAATTCACAAAAATTTAAGGTTTTGCGACATTGCACGTAATCCCTTTTCATTTTATTTCATTACATTTGTCATAATAGTCTTATTCGCTTTAAAAAATCTGGCTTTCTAACTAAATATGGGTTGCCCAAAAAGTAATTGCGGATTTTTTAAAAGAAAGTAAATGCATTTTTAATAAAACTTAGAATGAACTTTAATCAAATATGATTTTTTTCTAAAGCAAGCTAAAAGTAACAGCTGATAACTGACAGAAGAAAGAATGCAATTACAGAGTCACAAGCTGTGAAAAAATTTGTCAACGCCGACTATATGAAAAATCCGCAATTACTTTTTGGGCAACCCAACGCAAAAGATTTTTTTTCTCATATTTTATTGAAACTTTTGCCTTTGTTGACTGCGGTTATAAAATTACAAATTTCAATATGGAAAATTGATACTCATTGCCATTGGCGTTTTTACCGCAAAGTCCATAGATGAGGGGCGGGGGCGGGGACTTTGATCGAAATAATAAACAAGCCAGATTGTTTATTGGTTTTTCAATAATCTAATATTGTAGTAAAAAATGATTGGATTAAACGCTTGAACACTTCTGTCGTCTCAGATACCAGTCTCTGAACTGTGTTATTGATATGCTAATGGTGTAAATAACAAAACAAGGTTAAATTTAAGTTGTAGCAGTAAACAGCAACGACCGAAAACTGAAAAACAAAAAACCATAACATTTATAGACAAGAAGCTATGAAAAAGATCCAATTGTGACAAAAAAAAAAAACATCTAAATTGTGTATTTAGGTGAGCTTTAACAAATTGGTCTAGAGACCGAAAACAGATGGTAGTGAACCTTCACATATAACTTAAAAAGTACTGCGAACCTATTTTGGAAACACATTTTAGTTAAGAACAAAGTGCTAAGTTCGGCCTAGCCGAATCTTATATACCCTTCACCATGGATCGCATTTGTCATGTTCTTTGCCCGGTATTTCTGTATAGGCAAAAAAGTAAAGTTGCCCATGAACATTCCACAGCCCTCAAGTTGGGCCGGGCCGAACTTTGGCTACCCACCACCTGAGGTACATATATTAACCACATTTCTACAAAATCTGAATAAAATGCGATATTTATGAACCAATCTTATATATAAAAATCAATTTGTGTTTGTTTGATTGTTTGTTTGTGTGTTTCTTATAGACTCAGAAACGGCAAAACGATTTTCTTGAAATTTTCATAGATGGTGCATATTGACCCCGTGGTGAAAATAGGGTACTACATTTTTTGATATCTGAAGGGGGGGCGGACCCTCCCCCTTACTCTTTTTTCAGAAACGCCAGATCTCGGAAATGGGTGGTGTGATTCAAGCGAAATTTTGTGTGCTCTCATATAGTACCCTAAAAATAAAAATTTGGTATCCAAATTTCGGATGGGGTACCTAGGGGGGCTGCCCCACCCTAAAACCTACCAAACATATATTTAGACCAATCACAACAATATGGGACTCAAATGAAAGGTATTAAGAATAAGAAAACGTATCTGATATCAAATTGTCGGGCCAAGTGTTAGGGGGACCACCCCAACCCCAAAACACCCCTAAATCGGACATATTTACCGACCATGGCAATATGGGACTCAAATGAAAGGTATCTGCGAGTAGAATACGTATCTAATATACAAATGTGGGACCACGTTTCTGGGGGTCCACCCCTTCCCCAAAACACCCCCCAAACAGGACTTATTTACTGACCATGGGAATATGGGGCTTAAAAAAAAGGTGTTCGAGTGTAGAATTCGATCCTGATATACCAATATGGGACCAAGTGTTTGGGGGCCGCCTCTCCCCATAAACCTCCCCCAAAGGGGACAAATTTACGACCAACGCAATATAGGGCTCAAATAAAAGGTCTTTGGGAGTAAAGCACAAATCTGATATCAATATTCGGGAAAAGTGTCTATGGGGCCACCCCACCCCCACAACATTGCCCAAATAGGAAGTCATTGCTGCCTATTGCAATATGAGGCTTAAAAAGAGGGATTTTAGAGTAGAACTCGAATCCGATATATATTTTCAAGGCATACTCACTGAGTGGCCGCCCATCCCCCAAAAAACCCCCCCAAGCCGGTCATGTTTGCTGACTATGGAAATATGGGGCTCAAATTAAAGGTATTTGGAAATAGACCTCGTATCTGATATCAACATTAGGGGCCAACTGTCTAGGGGACGTCCCACCACCATAACAACCCCCAAATAGGACGTATTTGCTCACCAAGACAATTTGGGTCTTAAAGACGATAGTTTTTAGGGCCAATACCCCAAACCGGACATATTTGCTGACTTTTGCAATAAGGAGTTTAAATGAGATTAGAAAACGAATTTGATATCCAATTTTAAGGGCAATGGCAATATGGGGTTCAAATAAATGATATATAGATATGATATGAGAATAGAGCTCGTTGTTGATATATTTTCCGGGCTTAGTGTTTGGGGGACCTCTACAATCCCCAAAACACCACTAAATCGGGCATATTTACCGACCATGCCAATGCGGAGCTTAAATGAAAGGTATTGGGGGGTAGAGCAAGAATTGATACCCATTTTCGGGACCAATTTTCTGGCGGTCTACCCGTTTCTCAAAGTAACCCACAAACAGCAATTTTCATATTGCCTTACTCCCAATACGGCACTGGAGACTGGACGACCCGGAACAAAGTTTCTGCACTGTACCATATGAACTACCAATTTTTCTATGCTAACACTGGTACTCGGCCGATGTAGAACCCAGGTCAAATCTGACATCAAGCTTTGATCCATCCGTGTAACATGATCTTCCAGATGGCAAAACTAGGGTTCCATCAGAGCGTGTGTAGCAGTCTCGCTCCGGTGGAGGTTTATATGGATTACCTGAATCATTGGTCCTCCAGTAAATGGGCATCTTGGGAGTCGGTGATGATCTCATCATCTGCTCCCTGTTCTTTAGACTGCATTGACTTTCCTGTCACTACACTGCCTGATGTCATCGTTTTAGGTTCTTTGCCTGGTCTAGTCTTCCGACTTCGATCGGTAATGGTTCCATCGTCGGGTCCCTGTTCGTTAAGCTTTATTGGATTTCCATCCCCTATCCCATTGGCCTATCGTAGCCTTCCAAATCTTAACTAAATGGGCTTCTTGGGAGTAGGTGATGGTACCATCATCGACTCCCTGTTCGTTGGGTTGCATAGAGACTCCTGTCGCCTAATGTTTCAATATTAGGATCTTTACCTATCCCAATATTCCGAATCTTGAAGTCTCTGATGGGTCCATCGTCGGGTTCCTGCTTGTTAGGCCTTGTTGTGTCTCTCGCCACTGCACTGCCTGATATTTTAACATTACGATCATTGCTTCTCCTAGTCTTTCCAATATTGAGAGATGCCGTGAATGGCTCGTTGTCGGCCCCCTGTTTCTTGGGCGGTGTTGAGTCACCTGCCACTGCAAGGCCTGATGTCGCAGAACGAAAATTTCCGCATATCCTAGTCTTTACAATCTTCAAAAAGACAGCTTTGTTCACGTAGTGCGCCATGTCTTTAGTCTTAGCCAAACTTGTCACGGAGACTTGATCTATGCCCACCACAAAGAGAGTTCCTTCCTCCTTCTCCTCCCCGTGGAAGACCTCCCACTTATCTGCGACCAAACCTTGGTTTTGCTTTCCCAAGGATCCCAACATGCGTTCGGTCGCAAATTTACAGCCCCATCCCTTGATAAAGACCGTAGCCTTTGTGAGCTGGGGGATATCCATCTTTCTGAACAGGTCGAGCTTTGCGCCCTCCCAGGTAGGGCTGTTTGACGATATCAATACATTACGCCGACGCATAGCGCAGCGTAAAGATGTCCCCTCTAAACTCGCAGCTCATCATTTGTATGGGTGGACCATCTACAGAGTTCCACACATGTTCAAAAATCCTATCGTTAACCAGATCCTCCACTTGGGACCGATGATGTGGTGGAATCCTATCGGATGCACAGCCGATATTGATGACTGCGTTCCCAACATGCGTTCGGTCGCAAATTTACAGCCCCATCCCTTGATGAAGACCGTGTCCCTTTGTGAGTTGGGGGATATCCATCTTTCTCACCAGGTCGAGCTTTGCCCCCTCCCAGGGAGGGCTGTTTGACGATATAAATACATTCCGCCGGCGCAAAACCCAAGGTAAAGATGTCCCCTCTAAACTCGCAGCTCATCATTTGTATGGGTGGACCCTCTACAGAGTTCTACACATGTTCAAAAATCCTATCGTTAACCAGATCCTCCATTTGGGACCGATGATCTGGTGGAATCCTACCGGATGCGCAGCCGATATTGATGACTGCATAAGTCAGCTCATCTCTGTTGTGCATCCTTGCCACTCTGGCGTAAGAGGGCGGCTCCTTACCATTCTCAGCGACCATTTTCCCCTTCCGTGATGGCTGGGGCCTCCTTTTGGAGATCGCAGTCCTCCATGAAGACTCAGGGGCCATGCGCGCTTCTTTCGTTTCTGTTACAACTTTGTCTACCTCCGCACAACACTGTCTGGAGTCTCCATTGCGGGATAGCTGGCTTGTTACTTGAAAGCGGGAAGCTCTTTTTCTTCTTCAGTATTTTAGCAGTGTTATGCTCTTCGGGAGATCTGATTCTTTTTCCAGCTTCCGTAGAAGTGCTTGGAATGTCCCTTCCAGCATCCTGCACTTTCGCCCGATTATGCTGCCGGTACATACTCCTCTGTCTCCTTCGTCGTGCACCGGATCGCTTTCTCGGTCTGCTTGTGAACTTAGAGAAGTCCTCGTTCATTCGTGCTGTCATCCCGCTGTCCTCATCCTTCGATTCGGCTGCAAAAACAGTTTCGTAGATTCTGCCGCTGTCTGAATCCGAGTCAGAAACACCGTTTGAAGCATTACTCTCGACTACAGGTGCCAAGGCACCCACACCTATAGGTGGGAAGGACAACATGCTGCGGTCTGATGTTGAGTCCATTTCTAGCAGATTTTGAGTCCATTTCTAGCCTACTCCAAACGGCTTTAAAATTTTTTCATAATAGGAAGTATTACGAGATACGGATATTTATTTATTTTTTCTTTGAGGAGCGAAATACAATAAAAACACGTCCGCTTCACTCAACGGCTACAAATTTAGGTCTAACTTTAAAGATACGTTTCTATACCCTCCACCATAGGATGGGGGGTATACTAATTTCGTCATTCTGTTTCTAACTACTCGAAATATTCGTCTGAGACCCCATTTTGCACAAATACTTCATATCAGTGTAGGTCGGTTGGTATTGCAAATGGGCCATATCGGTCCATGTTTTGATATATCTGCCATATTAACCGATCTTGGGTCTTGACTTCTTGAGCCTCTAGAGTGCGCAATTCTTATCCGATTGGAATGAAATTTTGCACGACGTGTTTCGTTATGATATCCAACAATTGTGCCTAGTATGGTTCAAATCGGTCCATAACCTGATATAGCTGCCATATAAACCGATCTGGGGTCTTGACTTTTTGAGCCTCTAGAGTACGCAATTCTTATCCGATTGAGATGAAATTTTGCACGACGTATTTTGTTATGATATCCAACAATTGTGCCGAGTATGGTTCAAATCGGTCCATAACCTGATATAGCTGCCATATAAACCGATCTTGGGTCTTGACTTCTTGAGCCTCTAGAGTACGCAATTCTTATCCGATTGGGATGAAATTTTGCACGACGTGTTTTGTTATGATATCCAACAAACGTGTTAAGTATGGTTCAAATCGGTTCATAACCTGATATAGCTGCCATATAAACCGATCTTGGGTCTTGACTTCTTGAGCCTCTAGAGTACGCAATTCTTATCCGATTTGAATGAATTTTTGCACGAAGTATTTTGTTATGATATTCAACAAATGTGTTAAGTATGGTTCAAATCGGTTCATAACCTGATATAGCTGTCATATAAAAAGGTCTAGGGACTTGACTTCTTGACTTCTGAAATTTTGTACGACGGATCCTCTCATGACCATCAATGTACGTGTTTATTATGGTCTGAATCGGTCTATAGCCCGATACTTCTTGAGCCCCCAAAGGGCGCAATTCTTATTCGAATTGGCTGACATTTTACACAGATCTCCAACATATAATATAATTGTGGTCCAAACCGGACCATATCTTGATATCGCTCTAATGGCAGAGCAAATCTTTTCTTATATCCTGTTTTGCCTAAGAAGAGATGCCGAGAAAAGAACTCGACAAATGCGATCCATGGTGGAGGGTATATAAGATTCGGCCCGGCCGAACTTAGCACGCTTTTACTTGTTTTTTTTTTTTTTGTTTTTCTATTTGTAACAGAACATCTACGGCCTTCAGCCAGACAATATCCGATTGTAAAAATTTATTTCAAAATAAATTTCTATCAAATTTGTTTGTCTTCAGTTCATTTCTTCCAAAGAAAATGGAACATAATGACCATGAGAATTACATTAGAAGATTGAAGATTAATTTTTGGGAAGTTTAAATAAAAATAGCCTGAGCAATAGCTCCTTCAATGTAACTTGACATTGTTGTAGATAGCCTTCTTCATGAATTTCTTTTCACTACTTACCAGCAGCTCTTGAATTTGATTGAATACAAAAAGCAATGTCATGAGTCAATGGCTTTAAATCCTTGAATGGCTTTATAAAGATCTTAAGCATTCAATCACACACACACACACACACACATACAAGGATATTGAAATTATTTTTTTGTAAAAATTTAATTTCATCCAAAATCATTTATTTTACTTTATGCTGCTTCCTACTCCTTTACGCAACAAAAGAATTAATTAAAAATCTCTCTTTTATGGTCATTGTTTTGTGGTTGTGTGAGAGTGTATGTGATGTGTGAGAGTGTGTCTGTGTGTGTGCGTGAATCCTTTGGGGCTATGAATAACAATGTCAAAATGAAATTGAATTTCAATCAAATGATAACGTTGATGACAATGGCTCCATCATACCTAAGGCACACTTTATTGCCACCCTCTTCAGTTGTACTGCCTACCCTGTGGCTATTGGTATGAGTAGAAATATGAATATTTATATCTTGAGAATCTAGTGATTTGTATTCATTATTATTAACACTAAAAATGTGTAAATTTTGGTACAAATTTAAATTTTACCAGTAAAAGCGTGAATTTAACACTCTAGAGGCCCAAGAAGTATATCGGAAGATCGGTAAATGTGGGAGCTGTATTAGATCATGAGCCGATGCAGACCATACGAGTACTTGGCACAGTTTATGAAAGTCAAAACAAAAGGCTTCAGCTAGCTAAAACAGCTAAAAAATTGCGCCCTCTAGCGGGCGAAGTCAACATCCGAGTTCGGTTTATATGGGAGCTATATCAGGTTATGAACCGATTTGAACCATAATTGACACAGTTGTTGGAAGTCAAAACAATTGCGCCCTCTAGCGGGCGAAGTCAAGATCCGAGTTCGGTTTATATGGCAGGTATATCAGGCTATGAACCGATTTGAACCATAATTGACACAGTTGTTGGAAGTTAAAACAATTGCGCCCTCTAGCGGGCGAAGTCAAGATTCGAGTTCGGTTTATATGGCAGCTATATCAGTTTATGAACCGATTTGAACCATAATTGACACAGTTGTTGGAAGTTAAAACAATTGCGCCCTCTAGCGGGCGAAGTCAAGATTCGAGTTCGGTTTATATGGGAGCTTTATCAGGTTATGAACCGATTTGAACCATAATTGGCACAGTTGTTGGAAGTCAAAACAATTGCGCCCACTAGCGGGCGAAGTCATGATCCGAGTTCGGTTTATATGGCAGGTATATCAGGTTATGAACCGATTTGAACCATAATTGACACAGTTGTTGGAAGTCAAAACAATTGTGCCCTCTAGCGGGCGAAGTCAAGATCCGAGTTCGGTTTATATGGAAGCTACTAGCTGACCCGGTCCCGCTCCGCTGCGCCTTCTTTTACTTTATATGGAACAAAATTTTCCTTGGAATATGTATTTTCGACAATTAAAGAGCTTTTAGTGAAATGCCATGCTACGAAAATAGTATATCGCTTGGCTAACAGTTTAACAATATAAGTGCCTTTATCTGAATCCCAAATGATCTCTATTGGGCTACGAATTTAAGTTTGGATGTAAGCTGTACTCCTTTCTTAAAATTCTTCATTTCAGCCCGATATTCTCATGATATCTGATTCAGGGGTGTTTTCGGGGGAGAGGTGGTCCCCCAGACCCTTGGCCCTGAAAAATATCAGCATCGTGCTCTTCTTCCAAATATAATTTATTTAGACCCCATATTGCCATTGGCTTAAGAGGAGTTTACATGATGAGGCGTCCACCAAACATGTGGCCCCATAATTGGTTATCATATTCGTGTTCTAATCTCAAATACCTTTCATTTAAGCCACATATTGGCTTGGTCGAACAATTTTTTCCCTTTGGGGGTGTTTTGGGAAAGGGTAATGCCCTAAATACATGATCCCACATTTGGATATCAAAATCGTATTCTACTTTATGGCCCCACAAACACTTTTCCCGAATATTGATATCCGATTCGTGCTTTACTTCCAAAGACCTTTCATTTGAGCCCCATATTGCTATGGACGTAAATTTGTCCCCATTGGGGGAGGTTTTTTGGGAGAGGCGGCCCCCCAAACACTTGGTCCCATATTTGGATATCAGATTCGAATTCTACACTCAAATACCTTTTCTGTAAACCCCAAATTACCATGGTCAGTAAATAAGTCCTGATTGGGGGTGTTTTGGGCAAGGGGTGGACTCCCAGAAACGTGGTCCCACATTTGGATATCAGATTCGTATTCTACTCGTAAATACCTTGAATTTGGGTCCCATATTGCCATGGTCGGTAAATACGTCCGATTTAGGGGTGTTTTGGGGTTTGGGGTGGTCCCCCTAACACTTGGTCCGACAATTGGATATCAGATACGTTTTCTTATTCTAAATACCTTTCATTTGAGTCCCATATTGTTGTGATTGGTGTAAATTATGTTTGGTGGGTTTTAGGGTGGGGCGGCCCCCTAGGTACCCCATCCGAAATTTGGATACCAAATTTCGGATTTTTAGGGTACTATATGAGAGCACACAAAATTTCGCTTAAATCTTACCACCCATCTCCGAGATCTGGCGATTCTGAAAATTAGGATAAGGGGGAGGGTCCGCCCCCCCCCCCCCCCCCCCCAGGATATCAAAAAATTTAGTAACCTGAAAACACTTCATGCAAAATTTCAGCCAAATCCCATAATAATTGCTCCTACTAGAGCCTTATGAAGTCAAGATCCAAGAAAGATTTATATGGGAGCTATAGTCCGATATAGCGCATTATTCCAACCCACCTACTCTAGTAGGAAGTATTCGTGCAAAATTAAAGAGCCTAGATTTATTCCTTTGAAGGTTGGCGTGCTTTTGACAGACGGATAGACGGACCAACAGGGCTAAATCCACTTAGAATGTCAAGACTATCAAGAATATGTATACTTTGTTGGGTGTCACATCAATATTTGGATGTGTTACAAACGAAAAGACAAAATTTGTCCTATGGTGGAGGCTATAAAAATAATAAAGTAATAGGACAAAGAATTTAAGGGCTAATACAAAAGTCAATAAAATAAGCCCACTAAACGATGTATGACTTGAAGATATTTGTTCAGGGATGGCAACTTTTGGCTTTTAGCATTGGATAGTGCTTTGTAGATCATCAAAATCCCAAAAAGTTACCACCTAGTGCCAAACAAAAAAAAATTCACAAATTCGAAGCTTTTTGCATTTGCCCAAAAAGTAATTGCGGATTTCTTAAAAGAAAGTAAATGCATTTTTAATGAAACTTAGAATGAACTTTAATCAAATATACTTTTTTTACACTTTTTTTCTAAAGCAAGCTTAAAGTAACAGCTGATAACTGACAGAAGAAAGAATGCAATACAGAGTCACAAGCTGTGAAAAAATTTGTCAACGCCGACTATATGAAAAATCCGCAATTACTTTTTGGGCAACCCAATAGTAAGTGCCTTTTACCCATTTTGTAAATTTGAGTTTTACGCTGTCGCTTTTTGCAAACAGGGGCAAACTTCTCGCATATCAGTGAGTGCAGTCCGATTCAAGTTTTTTTAAGCTCAATAATAGGGGGCCTCCTTTTTATAGCCGAGTCCGAACGGCGTGCCGCAGTGCGACACCTCTTTGGAGAGAAATTTTACGTGGTATAGTAGCTCACAAATGTTGCCAGTATTAGGAGGGGAAAATCACCGCTGAAAATTTTTTCTGATGATCTAGCCAGGATTTGAACCCTGGCATTCAGCGTCATAGGCGGATATGCTAACCTCTGCGCCACGGTGGCCTTTTTACTTATAGGAGTATCGACGTCGGCTTTGTAGTCAACAAAGAGATGGTAGGTCTTGATTTGTCCTTCTCGGGGCTATTCCAGGATTTAGCGCAGTGTGAATATCTGGTGTAGGATGGATTTACCAGGTCTAAAGCCGCATTGATAAGGCACAATTATCTCATTGACTTTTGGTTTTAATCTTTCACACAGTACGCTTGAGAGTATATTGTATGCGATGGGGAGGATATTTATAGCTCTGTACTTACCGCATTCCCTCTTGTCTCCTTTCATGTGCACGGGACTTACTGGGTTGCCAAAAAAGTAATTGCGGATTTTTCATATAGTCGGCGTTGACAAATTTTTTCACAGCTTGTGACTCTGTTCTTGCACTCTTTCTTCTGTCAGTTGTCAGCTGTTACTTTTAGCTTGCTTTAGAAAAAAATTAAAAAAAAAGTATATTTGATTAAAGTTTATTCTAAGTTTTATTAAAAATGCATTTACTTTCTTTTAAAAAATCCGCAATTACTTTTTGGGCAACCCAATAGTATGCTGAGGTTCCAATCATCGGGTATGCCTTCTTCTAGGCAGATCGCTTAGACAAGCTGATACATACGCCTTATCAGCGTGTCGCCTCCGGTCTTAAATAGTTCAGCGGGTAACCCGTCGACTCCTGCTGCCTTGTTGTTCTTTAGTCGAGTCACTGCTACCTGGACCCCACACTGACTAGGAGGTAAACATTCTGTACCATCATCATTGATTGTTTCTGCGGTACTCTCTTCGCTGCCAACGTCGAACACTAGCAGTTGAGTAAAATGTTCTTTCCATATCCTCAGCATGCTATCGGTGTCAGTTACCAGAATTCCTTCTTTGTCCCTACAGGAGGATGTGCCTGCACCAAAGCCATCGGTTTGATGTTTAATTCTTTGGTAGAATTTCCAGACTTCATTCTGACTCCTGTACATCTCAATTCGCTCACACTCACGTCTTTCCATTTCCTTTTTCTTTCTGCGGAATAGACGTTTCTCCTCTCTCCTTTTCTCCCGATACCTCTCCTATTTCCTTTTTGTCATATTTCATGTCACCTGTGTCCATATGTTCATATTAATAGTAGAATGTCTTGTATGTCATTTAATATTAACTGATGAATGAACACGAATTAACCGTAGCAAAGCAAATGTTTCAGCTAATGTTGACATGGCGCTGTTATATGTTTCGTTCTTGTAAGACTAATTGCCCATTGTTACCGTATGTAATCAATCTTAATAAACCAACTGAGATTGAAACACATGATGTATGGTGGTATTGTTACAATGAGTAGTAAATATTGGTTTGCCCAAAAAGTAATTGCGGATTTTTCATATAGTCGGCGTTGACAAATTTTTTCAAAATGAAATCCTGAAATTCTACCAAAGAATTAAACATGAAATCGATGGCTTTGGTGCAGACACATACTCCTGCAGAGGCAAAGAAGAAAATCTGGTAACTGACACAGATAACATGCTAAGGATATGGAAAGATCATTTGACCCAACTACTAGTGTCCGATGTTGGCGGCGAAGGGGATACCGCAGAACCAATCCCTGATGATGGTATAGAATGTTTATCTTCTAGTCAAAATGAAGTCCAGTTAGCAGTGACTAAAGAAGAACAAGGCAGCAGGAGCCGACGGCTTACCCGCTCAACTATTTAAGGCCGGAGGCGACACGTTGATAAGGCGTATGCATCAGCTTATCTGCTAGAATCTGGCTAGAAGAACGCATACCCGATGATTGGAACCTCAGCATACTATTTGGTAGGCCAAAAAGTAATTGCGGATTTTTTTAAAGGAAGGAAATGCATTTTTAATAAAACTTATAATGAACTTTAATCAAATATACTTTTTTACACTTTTTCTCTAAAGCAAGCTAAAAGTAACAGCTGATAACTGACAGAAGAAAGAATGCAATTACAGAGTCACAAGCTGTGAAAAAATTTGTCAACGCCGACTATATGAAAAATCCGCAATTACTTTTTGGGCAACCCAATATGTCCCGTACACAAGAAAGGAGACGAGACGGAATATGCCAACTACAGAGGAATAAGTCTCTTCCCCATCGCATACAAGATACTATCGAGCGTAATGTGTGAAAAATTAAAACCTAAAGTCAATGAGGTAATTGGGCCCTATCAATGCGACTTTAGATCTGGTAGATCCAACCTTGACCAGATATTCACACTGCGCCAAATCCTGGAAAAGACCCGAGAAAGAGAAATCAACAATTACCATCTCTTTTGGTTGACTACAAAGCCGCCTTCGATACTCATTTAGGTTCAAAGATATTTCAAGCCATGTCTGAGTTTGGTATCCCTGCAAATTTTATAAGACTCTGCAGGATGACACTTGTTGATATGCGTTCCTCAGTAAGAATAGGAAGGAATCCTTCCGAACCATTTAATACCAAACTAGGTTTCAGACAAGGAGATAGCCTATCGTGTGATCTCTTCAATATCCTGCTGGAGAAGATTATACGAGATGCAGTTGTGAATAGATATGGCACAGTAATCACAAGAGAACACATGCTACTCGCCTATGCCGACGATATCGATATCATAGGTCGGTCACCGGAAGTATTGGGTTGCCCAAAAAGTAATTAAAAGAAAGTAATTTCATTTTTAATAAAACTTAGAATGAACTAAAAGTAACAGCTGATAACTGACAGAAGAAAGAAGAGTCACAAGCTGTGAAAAAATTTGTCAACGCCGACCACATGAAAAATCCGCAATTACTTTTTGGGCAACCCAATAGTAACTGCTGCCTTTGAAAGAATCGAAAGGGAGACAGTGAAAATGGGTCTGGCAGTAAATGAAGATAAGACGAAATGGATGGTCTCCACTCCCAAAAAGCCTTGTACAACCGAGCAGATAAAGAACATGGAGAAAGTTGGGAATCACAACTTTGGGATAGTCAGTAATTTAATCTACCTCGGCACCGCCGTAACCGAAACGAATGATACCAGTTTTGAGATAAAGCGAAGTATAATACTAGCAAACATATGCTACTTTGGACTAAGTAACCAGTTTAGAAACAAGGCCACCTCTCGACAGACGAAGTTTACACTATACAAGACACTGATACTAGCCGTGTTATTATATGGTTCTGAGACATGGGTACTTGTGAAGGCAGATGAGTCAGTACTTGGAGTATTTGAGAGAAAGATTCTTCGTAAAATATATGGACCAGTTTGCGTTAATGGAGAATATAGGCGACGTATGAACCACGAGCTGTATGACAACGATAGCATAGTTACACGCATCAAAATACAACGGCTGCGTTGGCTAGGTCATGTCGTCAGAATGGATGAAGAAGCTCCAGCAAAGAAATCTTTTGAAGGCAAACACGGTGGTACACACAAACCGCGAAGACCAAAAGCCCAATGGAAAGATCAAGTGGTGGGAGACACCTCGAAACTTGGTGTTAGAGATTTTAGAATGAGCGCAGAAGATCGAGGCGCTTGGAACGCTGTTCTACGTTCGGCTTGTGGAACAAATATTCTGTCATAGCCAATTAAAGTAAAGTTATTTTAATGTCTTGTTGCATTTGATGTTTTCTGTATTGAAACATGTAAAAACGAGCAAAGTTCGGCCATGCCGATACTTATATACCCTCCACCATGGATCGAACTAGTAAAGTTCTTTGAGCGGTAGCTCTTGTTAGTCAACCAAAGGATAATGGATTATTATATTGGGTTGCCCAAATAATAATTGCGGATTTTTCATATAGTCGGCGTTGACAAATTTTTTCACAGCTTGTGACTCTGTAATTGCATTCTTTCTTCTGTCAGTTATCAGCTGTTACTTTTAGCTTGCTTTAGAAAAAAAGTGTAAAAAAGTATATTTGATTAAAGTTCATTCTAAGTTTTATTAAAAATGCATTTACTTTCTTTTAAAAAATCCGCAATTACTTTTTGGGCAACCTAATAGTAATTCTTCTCTAATATTTTGTGTGAATGGAGGAGAATCGGGAAATCGATTTTTATGGGAGATAGAAGAGGCTATGGAGGAACGCAGACCATACTCAGCAAGAATGTTGAAGGTCATAGGGGAAGGGGTTGTGTCCTAAATTTCAGCCGTATAGGTCAATAACTGTCCTGGACCCGAAATGTCATCAGGAGATCGATTTACATGGGATCTGCATCAGGTTATGAACCAATTCAGACCATACTTGGCACATAAGGATATTTTATTGTGCTCAGTTTTAGCCAAGTCGTATAAAAATTACACTCTTTAGAGATTAAAGAAGTATTATCGGGATATTGGGATATGAATGGGAGCTGTATCAAAATATAGACCGATATGGTCCATTTGCAAACCCAACCAACCTACACTAATAGGAAGTATTTGTCCAAAATTTCAAATGTCTAGCTTTCTTCGATAGTCAGAGTGCTTTCGACAGACATTCGGACGGACATGGCTTAAAATGCGATTTTATTTGAAAGAAAATATCGTGGACATTTTTGTTTTAAAGAAAATTTTGTAAAAATTTTATTTTAAAGAAAATTCCGTTGAATCTTTATTTCATAGAACACTAGCCGAACCGGGCCCGCTCCGCTGCGCCTTCTTTAACTCTCTAATATCTTTTTAGGGTGGCGACACTTCGCCCCTAAATGCGGATATCGAATTCGTGCCATTGTAGCCTACGACGCTGAACGCGTTCGAATCCTGGCGAGAATATCGGAAAAAGCTTTGGTTGGCGACATTTGCATGACAATGTCATGCATGGGCATTTAAAACATTTTCCCCAAAGAGGTGTCGCACTGGGGAACGCCGTTCGGACTCGTCTTTAAAAAATTGACTCTTATCATTGAGTTTAAACTTGAATCGGAAAGCACTCATTGATGTGTTAGAGGTATGCCGCTGCTCGGTTCCTGGTGATTTTAAAAATTGGGGTAATGAGAAGTGCTTTTTAGGGGAAGGATGGCAGCTCAGACCATTTGCCGTATCTTTAGGAGGGAAAGCGCCACCTAGACTTGAACGTAAATTTTAGTGTCGTATTCGTAATCTACTCCCTAATATCTTTCATTTGAATGGTCGGCTAATATGCCAATTTGTGGGTATTTGGGGGTGGGGCGACCTCCCAATACCTGGACCTAACCTTTTATGCCATATTAGTAATCTACAGCCTAAAACTTTTCATTTGGGTCCCATATTGTCAGAATGGATCAAATAACCCATTTGATGTATCTTTAGGAGGAAAAGCGCCACCTAGACTTGAACGCATATTTTAACATCATATTCGTAATCTACTCCCAACAATCTTTCATTTGAGTCCCATATAGCCATGGTCGGCTAATATGCCTATTTGGGGGTGGGTCAACCTCCCATTACTTGGACCTAATGTTTTATGCCATATTTCTAATCTACTGTTGAATACTTTTCATTTGAATCTCATATTGACATGAACTTCGAATATAACTGTTCAGAGCAGTTTTTGGGGTTGGTGTGCCCGCTGGGTACTTTGACCCAAATTTTAATACGATATTCGTTTTCTGATCTCCAATACCTTTCATTTGATACCTATATTGTCCCGATCGGTCCACTTTTGATTTTGGGTTGTGTTTTTGGCATAAGGGGGAGGGTCCGTCCCCCTTCCGATGCCGAAAAATTATATAGCCTATGTTTCCTTCCATGTAAGGGGGAGGGTCCGCCTCTACCAGATATCTTCGAATTATACAGCCTATGTTTCCTTCTAGACAAACGTACACAATTTATGAAAATTTTTAGGAAAATCGGTTCAGCCAAGTATCGTAAAGTCATAATGGGTCTAATGGCGTTTTTGAGGGGTGGGGTGACCTCCTATACGTCGATCTGATTTTGTATGCCAGATTCGAAATCTACTCCCGAATACCATTCATTTGAATCCCATATTGTCATGATTGTCAAATAAACCTATTTTAAGGGGTTTTGGGGCTGGGGCGGCCCTATGGGTACCTAGACTCAAATTTTAATACCATATTCGTATTCTACTCTTCAATACCTTTCATTTGTTACCTATATTGTCCTGATCGCTCCACTTTTGATTTTGGGTTGTGTTTTTGGTATAAGGGGGAGGGTCCGTCCCCCTTTCGATACCAAAAAATAATATAGCCTATGTTTCCTTCCAGACCAACCTACATAAAATGCGAAAATTTCGAGAAAATCGGTTCTGCCATTTTTCAGTCTATACAGAACAAACAAACCAAGTCCCATATATCCGTGATCGGCTAATGTGCCCATTTGGGGCGTTTTTGTGGGGGTGGGGTGACCCCCTATATTACGATATAAATTTGTATGCCAAATTCGATATCTTCTCCTGCATACTTTTCATTTGATACCCATGTTGTCCTTATCGGTCCACTTTTGATTTTAAATGGTGTTTTTGGGGTAAAGGGAGAGGGTCCGCCCCCCATACGTTATCAACAAATTATAACGTCTATTCTTACTTCTTGGCCATATTCGTAATCTACTCCCGAATACCTTTCATTTATGGGACTCAAATGTCATGATTGTCAAATAAACCTATTTTAAGGGGTTTTGGGGCTGGGGCGGCCCCCCAGGTACTTGAACCCAACTTTTATTATGAAATTCCTACTCTACTCTCGAATACCTTTCAATTTAATTCCATATTGTCCCGCTCGGTCCACATTTATTTTTGTACTTTTAGGGTAAGGGGAGGGTCCGCTCCCCCTTTGTGGAAATTCTATAAAGAAATAAAATTCTCTATAAAACATTTTTTAAATAAAAATCCTTAAATATTGTATGTTCTTTACATTCATCTTTAATTTTTTTCTATACAATCTCATGTCGTGAGTACTTTAACTTCTCCTGACACATATTCTTTCCAAGAATCTTGGTTTAATATTCATTTAAAGCATTTTCCCCAAAATGCAAGGAAACATTTAAGTCTTATCGGGATTACCAAGTTTAACGTTGCTAACTTTTTTCACCTGCTGCTGCTACTTTCCATTCTACACAACAAAGACATTGAAATTCCGTTCCTTGCCATTCATGCCATGAAATGTAGGGTTCGGTAAACGAACGAACTATTGTTGGTGGCACAGGTATGCTACTATGAACGTCTGTACGAATGTCGCCTTTTGTAATTTCTTTTGAATTTTCTCTTTTGAATAACCCTCAAGCACGAGAATGTCTTTTTTTTGTGATGGCGGTTGTTTCCCTTCCCCTCTGACTCAAGGAAATCATGCCGAAATTTTATGGAATTGTACCCAAATGTATGGGAAACGTGTAATAAACAATTAGGAGGGTATTTTTTGGGGAAATCCTTTTTTGTTAAACATGGCGGAATGGTGGGAATATGTCATACGTCTATATTTAATGAATGAGTGAATGAATGGGGCTATTAAAGGCAGTATTCTAGAAAGAGCACTCATTAGTTGAAAATGACCCAATTGAGGTGAACTAAGAGATGGGATTTAAGAATGAGTTGTTAGAGAAAGGAATGCAAAGGCAGAGCCTATCACAAGGTTTTAAACATCTATTATTTATCGGTTAAGATAGTCTGAGTTACAAATTTCAAAGAAATTTTTACTTTAAAATCTAACCTGGACGAAATTACTTATGAAGACCAGTTAAAATGAGATACACACAAAAATTTCTATGGAATTCCTACTTTGAAGTTCTTTTAAGAAAATCAAATTTTGACAGAATTTTATATTGCAAATTTTGCACGTAGTGTTCCGATATCACTTCCAACATTTGTGCGAAGTATGGTCCAAATCTGTCCATAATCTGATATAGCTGTCATATAAACCGATCTTGGGTCTTGACTTCTTGAGTCTCTAGAGGGGGCAATTTTCATCCGATTTGACTGAAATTTCGCACCTATTGTTTTGATATCACTTCCAACATTTTCGCGAAGTATGGTTCAAATCGGCTGATAACCTGATATAGCTGCCATATAAACCAATCTTGGGTCTTGACTTTTTGAGCCTCTACAGAGCGCAATTTTCATCCGATTTGACTGAAATTTTGCAGGTATTGCTTTGATATCACTTCCAACAATTGTGCCAAGTATGGTTTAAATCGACTCATAACCTGATATAGCTGCCATATAAACCGATCTTGGGTCTTGACTTTTTGAGCCTCTAAAGGGCGCAATTCTCGTCCGATTTGACTGAAATTTTGCACGTATTGTTTTGATATCACTTCCAACATTTTCGCGAAGTATGGTTCAAATCGGCTGATAACCTGATATAGCTGCCATATAAACCAATCTTGGGTCTTGACTTTTTGAGCCTCTAAAGGGCGCAATTCTCGTCCGATTTGACTGAAATTTTGCCCGTGGTGTTTTGGTATCACTTCCAACATTTATGCGAAGTATGGTCCAAATCGCTCCATACCCTGATATAGCTGCCATATAAACCGATCTGGGATCTTGACTTCTTGAGCCTCTAGAGATCGCAATTCTCATCCGATTTAGCACAAATTTTCTACAACGGCTTCCCCCATGACCTTCAATATACGTGTACAATATGGTCTAAATCGATCTATAGCTTGACACAGCTCCCATACAAAACAATCTCCCGATTTTGCTTCTTGAGCCCCGAATCGGACTATAACTTGACATAGCTCCTCCTCCTGCTCCGTCCACATTCATTATCCTTTATTTGCCTAAAAAGAGATACTGCGCAAAGAACTCGACAAATGCGATCCATGGTGGAGGGTATATAAGATTCGGCCCGGCCGAACTTGGCACGCTCTTACTTGTTTTGCTTATCCTAGTCTTTCGAATATTGAGAGTGTCGGTAATGATTCGATCTTCGGATCCCTATTCGATAGCCTCTATTGAGTCTTTCGTCCCTGTACTGCTTGATTTTCCAATATTAGGATCTTTGCCTATCCTAGTCTTCCAAATCTTCAGTAAATGGACTTTTTGGAGTAGGTGATTATCTCATTGTCGGATCCCAGTTCGTTAGACTGTGTTGAGTCTATCGTCTCTGTACTGCTGATGTTGGTGTATTCGGATCTTTGCTTCTCCTAATCTTCCCTATATTCAGAGATTGGGTTATTGTTTCGTTGTCGGCCCCCTGTTCATAGGGCGGTATTAAGTATCCTGCCACTGCACTGCCTGTTGGCTCAATATGAGGATATATGCCTATTCAAGTCTTCCCAATCTTGAAAAAGACTGTCTTGGGCCCGTAGTACGCCATACCTTCAGTCTTAGCCAAACTTGTAACGGAGACTTGATCAATGCCCACCACAAGAAGAGCTCCTTCCTCCTTCTCCTCCCTGGGGAGGACCTTTCATTTCCCCACGACCAAATCTTGGTTTTGCTTGCTTAAGACTTCCATCATGCGTTTCGTTGCGAATTTGCCTTCCTCACCTCTGATGAACACCTCTCCATCTTCCTCACACGGGCCAGCTTTGCTTCCCAGGGAGTGTGTCTTGAGAAAGTCATTGATTTCTACACGACCAAATCTTGGTTTGCTTGTTTAAGACTTCCATCATGCGTTTCGTTGCGAATTTGCCTTCCTCACCTCTGATTAACACCTCTCCATCTTCCTCACAAGGGCCAGCTTTGCTTCCCAGGGAGTGCGACTTGAGAGAGTCGTTGATTTCTCCACGACCAAATCTTGGTTTTGCTTCTTTAAGTCTTCCATCATGCGTTTCGTTGCGAATTTGCCTTCCTCACCTCTGATTAACACCTCTCCATCTTCCTCACAAGGGCCAGCTTTGCTTCCCAGGGAGTGTGTCTTGAGAAAGTCGTTGATTTCTCCACGACCAAATCTTGGTTTTGCTTGTTTAAGTCTTCCATCATGCGTTTCGTTGCGAATTTGCCTTCCTCACCTCTGATGAACACCTCTCCATCTTCCTCACAAGGTCCAGCTTTGCTTCCCAGGGAGTGTGTCTTGAGAAAGTCGTTGATTTCTCCACGACCAAATCTTGGTTTTGCTTGTTTAAGACTTCCATCTTGCCTTTCGTTGCGAATTTGCCGCCCTCACCCTACATGAAGACCTGTCCATCTTTCACACAAGGGCCAGCTTTGCTTCCCAGGGGTGTGTCTACAGAAAGTCTTTGATTTCTCCACGACCAAATCTTGGTTTTGCTTGTTTAAGTCTTCCATCATGCGTTTCGTTGCGAATTTGCCGCCCTCAACCTTGATGAAGACCTGTCCATCTTGCTCACAAGGTCCAGCTTTGCTTCCCAGAGAGTGTGGTAACTTCAGACGAGCTTGTTGACGGTATCAATACATTCTGCTGGACCCCATTCAGAGTTCAACTCATGTTCGAAAACCAGTTCGTTTACCAGATGCTCCACTTGGGACCAATGATCTGATGGAATCCTACCGGATGCACTGCCGACATCGATGACTGCATAGGTCAGCTCATCTCTTTTGTGTTACCTTGCCACTCTGGCGTAAGAGGGCGGCTCCTTACCTTTCTCAGCGACCAACTTCCCCTTCCGTGATGGCTGTGGCATCCTTTTGGAAGTCAAAGTCCTTTGTGAAGACTAAGGGGGCCGTGCGCGCTTCCTTCGTTCCTGTTCCGACTTTGTCTCCCTCCGCAGGATCCTGTCTGGAGTCTTCATTGCGGAATGGCTGGCTTGGTCCTCCCAGAGTACTTGAAAACGGGGAGCTCCTTTTCTTCTTCATCGTCTTAGCAGTTTTATTCTCTTCGGGAGATCTGATCTCTCTTTCCAGCTTCCGTAGAAATACCTGGAATGTCAGTTCTATCCCTTGCAGCATCCTGCGCTTTCGACCGATTGGGCTGCCGGTGAACATTCCTACATTGTGTCCCGGATTGCTTTCTCGGTCTTCTTTTGAGCTTAAAGAAACCCTCGTTCACTTCTGTTGTCATCCCGCTGCACTCATCTTTCGATTCGGTTGCGATAACAGTTTCGTAGACACTGCTGCTGTCTGAATCGGAAGCACCACCTTTACTTAAAGGCTGGAGACAAAATGTGCATGCCACTGGTTTATACGTTTCTTCCACGGCCAAGATAAAAAAGTTTCTCTCAAAAACCCATGTCCAAACTGAAACTCTTGTAGACCCCAATGGGAGTGAGAGCAGAGACAACGGAGGGCATGTTGAGGCTTTTGATGAAAACCATTTTTCCACAGGATACGAAGGGACTCACGGAGACATTAGAACCTTGGAATAATGACGTTGATCGAAGGTTTATAATAACGGAATTTATGGTGAAGGAATCCTTGAGGAGCTTCAAACCATTTAAGTCACCCCGACCCGGATGGAATATTTCCGGCGTTACTACAGAAAGAGGCAGACTAGCTGGCGCCTCGTCTGGCCAAAATTTTCACAGCGTGCTTAGGACTTTCATATACTCCGAAAGCCTGGCAGGAGGCAAGGGTGGTGTTTATATCCTAGCCCGGCAAGGCAAGTTATGCGACACCAAAGGCCTACAGACCCATAAGCCTTACGTCCTTTGGACACCATGATCAAGAGTATGACATCCAGTGAACTGCTTAAATACAAACAGCATGCCATGCCCACTAGGGCACTGGAGACTATTCTAGATATTCGACCCATTGACATACTATGAGACTTAAGGCGATGGGAGAATGGATTGAGGATGGGAGCAGCTCATACCATTGCGGTATAATCGAGGAGACGATAGGAAACCTGGGAGGAAGAGAAGAGGTTTCCGATCGGATACCTGGAAGGAAGGGAAGAGGTTTCCGATCGGATACCTGCAAGGTAGGGAAGAGGTTTCCGATCGGATACCTGGAAGGAAGAGAAGAGGTTTCCGATCGGATACCTGAGATGATCCTTGAAGTCGAGTGCGAGGCACTGCTGCCAGAGGCACAGTCTTGGATTGACGGAACCCCCATCTGGAAGATCATGTTACACGGATGGATCATAGCTAGAGAACAGAGTGGGCCTGGGGGCTTTACATTGAGAAACCAGGGACTGAGGTCTGTTTTAGACTGCCTGACCATAATACGGTCCTGCAGGCGGAAATCCGGGCGGTCACGGAATGCATAAAGCGATGTGGTGCTAACGCGAGGACGTCGAGTGTGAACATTTTCACCGACAGTAATATTGCCATAAGGGCAATAACAACCAGGACGGTATGGTCACGAGCAGTCTTGCAGTGTAAGAAGGAGATTAACGCCTTCTCTAGGGATAGGAAAATCCGCATCATTTGGGTGCCGGGCCATAACGGAGTAAGGGGGAATGAAAGGGCAGACGATTTGGCGGTGAAGGCCGGAGGACTTCCGTCAATAAACTTGGTTAACCCGAAGCATTTCGGGTCGACGCAGTCCGAGTTAAGGGAGTGGGTGACGAATGCGCATGCAACATTGTGGAACAGTGAAACGGTCGGTAGGACGGCGAAAATCTTATGGGGGAATCCAGATCGTGGGAAGACGAGGCTATTACTGAAAGGAAGCAAGTAGGAGGTCAGTATAGCTATTGGTATCATAACGGGACACATAGGACTACGAGCTCACTTAGGCAAAATCAGTGCGGCAAGTGATAGCATGTGTAGGGCATGCGGGGAAGATGATGAGACGTTGGAGTATTTCGTTTGTCATTGCCCGGCTTTTGTGTCCAACAGATACCGGTACCTAGGTGGAGACATAATATCGGACATTAACCAACTTTGGGGAGTGGTATGGAAAACCTTTAAGGATTTTGTGAGTAGCACGGAATTCCTAACTTAAAATTTTCTTTTTAGTGGTTACTTTATAGTTTTTAGAGCGCTAAACAAGCCGATTACTGGCTTAGGTGTATGTCCATAGTGGCATGGGGCGGATTGATATCTGCAACCTCTTTTCAACCTAACCTAGTCTGACGACTGTGTCTGCGCTTGAAGCATTACTCTGGATTACAGGTGTCAAGGCTTCCACACCTATAGGAGGGAAGGACAACGTACTAAGGTTTTATGCCACTACTGCAGCTGTTGGGTCTTTGGAGTCCATTTTGAGCCTACTCCTGAAAGGCTTTAACATTTTTCGTAATAGGTACCTATTCTGAGATATGTAAATTTTTCTTCGAGGAGCGAAATGAAAACACGTCAGCTCCACTCAAAGGCAACTTTAAGAGAATAGGAGTTTTAAAAAATATTTTATTGTGACAAAACTTTTTTTTGTAAGAGATATGGAATTTTAAAAAAATTTAATTGTAACAAATTTTTCTATGGGTTGCCCAAAAAGTAATTGCGGATTTTTCTTATAGTCGGCGTTGATAAATTTTTTCACAGCTTGTGACTCTGTAATTGCATTCTTTCTTCTGTCAGTTATCAGCCGTTACATTTAGCTTGCTTTAGAAAAAAAGGGTAAAAAAAGTATATTTGATTAAAGTTCATTCTAAGTTTTATTAAAAATACATTTACTTTCTTCTAAAACATCCGCAATTACTTTTTGGGCAACCCAATAATTTTGCCAAATGTATTTGATGTCCTTCTTAAATATGTTTCTTTTGTATCCTTCCAATAAGATTTCCTTTCATTACTTCCTTTCCACACATATTACACCTCAATTATATCTACAGCAGTATTGTCATCAACTCATAATGTCATAATAATTCTACACAAAATCAATGAAATTCATCCAAGACTTATTTCTATTTGTTGTACTCCTCTTGGTCGGCCATTGGCCCATGGCCAAAGTTCCTCATGCATTTAAGCAATACAGAACATTTGAAATTGACTTTTAAGAACATATAAATTGATATCCATACATCGTAATTCAATTTGATGACCAACAATGTCCTTACTAATGCGAAAATTTTCCAATTTTCTCCTTTCAGGTATGTTCACTGCGAGTTGGACTTGTGGTAAGATGGTAGTTTTTGGGTGGGCGTTGATGTATTTGTTCGAAAATTCCTTGGGACATACAAGATATGCCACCAAGATATTCTTTGGCATATTAAATGTGTGTGTGTGTGTGTGTGTGGATGCGTTGAACTAAATAGAATTTGATCAAAACGATGTTTAAGTACGCCAGGAATCCTTCAACATTGAATTCTAAATCAATTATATTTCAATAATACATTCCTCTATTGAATACCCCATGAATACATAAATCATTCGTACCTTAGGACGCCGGCACTTTGCCCATGACCGTGTTACTAAACGCCCATGTATAATAAATCCCCCCAAAAATGATAATTTATTTCTCTTAGATGTAATAAATATTTATAAATAAATATTTTGAGGTATATTAGGGTGAGTCGGTGCAAATTTTGATCATATGATTTGATTTTTAAAGAAGAAATGAAATAAGTAACAAGTAAAAGCGTGCTAAGTTCGGCCGGGCTGAATCTAGGATACCCACCACCATGGATTCTGCTAAAAACTTTTGCAAAATAAATTTAGTTGAAGGGCATAATTTTATTCTACATATGAAACTTCTGTCAAACCAGCAAAAATTAAAACAAAGATGGAGGAGAGACCGGTTTACATGGGTGCTATATCAGCTTATGGACCGATTTGAACCGTACTTGGCACAGTTGTTGAAAGTCATAAAGGAGCACCACATGCAAAATATCTTATCGAGTTTTCTCTGGGCCTCCCGCCTACCAGCCCACATATCATAGCTGGCTTTTCTCTGGTATATAAGCTCAGAACACACAGAATAAGAATTCCTGTGGACTCTAACATTACAACAACAAACTAACAATCACTACTAGCTCCTTAAAGTATGCAATGCTTCTCAAATAAAGGCTATTTAGAATTATTCAACATGGTTGACCCTTGATTTCCTTATCCGGTTTTGATAAATTTTAAAATTTCATAAAATCGTGTATTTGTCCAGCTGCAGACCACAGAGTAATCTGTTTGTAAAGGGTGATTTTTTAAGACCTATAGGGAAGTTTTTAAAAAAAACCACATAAAATTCAGGAAAATGCATGAAATCTTTATATGAATCGAAAGTACGGTCCATATAAAATTATTGTTTGAAGATTATTACATGCAAATGTTGAATCCTGAACACCTATGTTCGAATCCTGGCGAAACCATTAGAACAAATTTTCAGCGGTGGTTTTCCTCTCCTAATGCTGGCAACATTTGTGAGGTACTATGCCATGTAAAACTTCTCTCCAAAAGAGGTGTCGCTCTGTGGCACGCCGTTTGGATTCGGCTGTAAAAAGGAGGCCCCTTTTCATTGAGCTTAAACTTGAATCGGACGGCACTCTTTGATATGTGAGAAGTTTGCCCCTGTTCCTTAGTCGAATGTTCATGGGCAAAATTTGCAATTTGCAATCAAATTTCTGTCAAACCCACAAAAATTAAAGTTTCTAGAAACCGAACAAAGAAAAGGGAGCTATATCAGCTTATGGACCGATTTGTACCGTACTTGGCACAGTTGTTGAAAGTCATAAAGGAACACCATATGCAAAATATCATATCGTCTTTTCTCTGGGCCTCCCGTCTACCAGTCCACATATCATAGCTTGCTTTTGTTTGGTATATATGCTTCGAACACACAGAATAAGAATTCCTGTGGACTCTAACATTACCACAACAAACTAACAATCACTGCAAGCTCCTTAAACTATGCAATGCTTCTCAACTAAAGGCGATTTTGAATTATTCCACATGGTTGACCCTTGATTTCCTTATCCGGTTTTGATAAATTTTAAAATTTCATAAAATCGGGTATTTGTTCGGCTGCAGACCACAGAGTAATCTGTTTCTAAAGGGTGATTAGTTAAGAGCTATAGGAAAGTTTTTCAAAAAAATAAACACATAAAATTCAGAAAAATGCATGAAATCTTTATATGAATCGAAAGTACGGTCCATATAAAATTATTGTTTGAAGATTATTTCATGGTGAACGCCTGGGTTCGAATCCTCGCGAGACTATCAGAAAAAAATTTTTTAACGGTGGTTTTCCCCTCCTAATACTGGCAACATTTGTGAGGTACTATGCCATGTAAAACTTCTCTCGAAAGAGGTGTCGCATTGCGGCACGCCGTTCGGACTCGGCTATGAAAAGGAGGCCCCTTATCATTGAGCTTAAACTTGAATCGGACTGCACTCATTGATATGTGAGAAGTTTGCCCCTGTTCCTTAGTGGAATGTTCATGGGCAAAATTTGTATTGTATTTGTTGACCGTCCTCTTTCCAACATTGCAGCTTCAATGTTGTCTTCCATTGCGGCAATTGAAGCACGCTTGTCTGTATAGACATGAGCTTTAACATAACCCCACAAAAAATAGTCTGAAGGCGTTAAAACGCATGATATAGGCGGTCAATTGACCGGTCCTGAACGTGAAATAAAATGTTCACCAAACTCGCCTCTCAATAAATCTATTGTACCGAGTGTTGTATGACATATGGCACCCGCTTGTTGGAACCTCATATCATGCAAGTGAATGTATTTTTGGCACAAAAAAAAGTTGGATATCATTTCACGATAACGCTCACCATTCACAGTTACGTTACGATACGCATCATCTTTGAAGAAGTACAATCCAATGATGCCACCAGCCCATAAACCGCACCAAACTGTGACTTTTTCTGGATGCATTGGTAGCTCTTTGAATGCTTCTGGCGGATCTTCAATCCAAAATCGACCATTCTGCTTATTTACGTATCCGTTGAGCGAAAAATGAGCTTCGTTCCTGAATGGAAGAAGCGTGCGATGAGCTTTCTTAACAGAGCCCGCATTTAAATAATAAAATTCTATAATTTGAAAGCCTTGTTCGAATCCAAACACGAAACGTGCGTGAGCTGTTTAAACCAGTGTTGGCAAAAAAAAAAAAAAACAGCTTAAAAATCACCCTTTACAAAACCTTTATCAAGTTATAGGCCTATTCGGACCATACATGTCACACTTGTATTTTGTCTATAAGAAGCTTAAGTTCGAAGATGGACCACATGGGACTATATCTTGATATAGCCCCTATATAGACCGATTCGTCGATTCTATGGTTGAAGACCCAATAAAGCCACATTTATTATCCAATTTCGATGAGTTGTGTTTGAGCTATCGACACCCTTATTCAATATGGCCAAGATCGGTTCAGATTTGGTTATAGCTGCCATATAGCCCGATCTCTCGATTTAAGTTCCGGGGTCCATGAAAGGCCCATTCATGTTTACATAGAGATGATGGATTTGGTACCATGAGTTGTGTTAGATCCTTACATAGCCTTTTTGATGATGATGGAGATCGGACTATATTTAGATATAGCTGCTATAGGTTCATAAGTGGTCTATTTTTCATTGTACTACGACGAAAGGTTTTTAATTTATATATCCTAGGTGGTGGCGCGGCTGAACTTAATGCCTTTTTATACCCACCGCCATAGGATGGTGGTCATTCAGCTGGTAACACCTAGAAATATTGATCTAGGACCCCATAAAGTATATATATTCTCGATCTTCTTGACGTCCTGAGTCGATCTAGCCATGTCCGTCCGTCTGTTGAAATCACGATAGCGGTCGAAGGCGTTAAGCTAGTCGCTTGAAATTTTCCACAGATACTTAGTATTAATGTAGGTCGTTGGCGATTGCAAATGGGCCATATCGGTTCAGATTTCGATATAGCTCCCATATAAACCGATCTCTCAAAATGACTTCCTGAGCCCCTGGAAGCCACAATTTTTGTCCGATTTGGCTAAAAATTTCCACACAGTGTTTTGTTATGGCTTCCAATAGTTGTGACAAGTACAGTCCAAATCAGTCAAGAACCTTATATATCTGATTTGGCTGAAATATTGCAGACAGTGTTCTGTTATGACTTCCAAGAAACTATAACGAGTACCGTCCAAATCAGTCAAGAACCTGATATTGATTCCATATAAACCGAACTCCCGATTGGACTTCTTGAGCCCCTGGAAGCCGCAATTTTTGTCCGATTTGGCTAAAAAAATACACCCAGAGTTCTGTTATGACTTCCAACAGCTTTGCCAAATACCGTCGAAATAGGTAAAGAACCTGATCTCACGATTTGACTTCTTGAGTCCCTGGAAACCTCAAGTTTCATGGGATGTCCCGATTTGATTTCTTGAGCCCCTGGAAACCTCAATTTTCATCCGATTTGGCTGAAATTTTGCACACAGTGTTCCGTTAGGACTTCCAATAGCTGTGCCAAGTACAGTGTAAATCGGTCTATAACCTGATATAGCTCCCATATAAACCGATCTCCCGATTTTACTTCTTGAGCCCCTGAAAGCCGCAATTTTTGTGCGATTTAGCTCAAATAGTATTCTGTTATGACTCTCAATAACTGTGCCAAGTCCCGTCCAAATCGGTCAAGAAGCTGATATAGCTTCCATATAAACCGATCTCCCTATTGGACTTCTTAAGCCCCTGGAAGCCGCAATTTTTGTCCGATTTGGCTAAAAATGTACACCCAGAGTTCTGTTATGACTTCCAACAACTGTGCTAAGTGTGGTTCAAATCGGTACATAACCTGATATAACTGTCACATAAACCGATCTTGGATCTTGACTTCCTGAGCCCCTGGAAGCCTCAATTTTCATCCGATTTGGCTGAAATTTTCTGTTATGACTTTCAACAGCTGTGCCAAGTACAGTGTAAATCGGTCTATAACCTGATATAGCTCCCATATAAGCCGATTTTACTTCTTGACTCCCTGGAACCCGCAATTTTTGTCCGATTTGGCCGAAATTTGGCACATAGTGTTCTGTTATGACTTTCAACAGCTGTGCCAAGTACTGTCCAAATCGGTGAAGAAACTGTTATAGCTTCCATATAAAACAATCTCCCGATTTTACTTCTTGAGCCCCTGGAAGCCGCAATTTTTGTCCGATTTGGCTGAAATTAGGCACATAGTGTTCTGTTATGACTCTCAATAACTGTACCAAGTACGGTCTACATCGGTCCTTAACCAGATATGGCTCCCACCCGTTTTGGTGGGTTCCCAAGATTCGGCCCGGTCGAACTTAGCACTCTTTTACTTGTTACTTGTTTCTGATGTTCTCGCTTGGATTCGAACTTAGGCGTTCAGCGTCATGCCTAAGTTCGAATCCAAGCGAGAACATCAGAAACAAGTAACAAGTAAAAGAGTGCTAAGTTCGACCGGGCCGAATCTTGGGAGGAGGAGGACATGCAAACCGCTTAGTTTCGATGGCCTCCTTTGGGTTTTTATTATTTCCATGGTTTCGGGTAATTCTTGTCATAACCTCATTTCAACTAGTTTCTATCCATTTTTACCTTGCCCCCAATACCCCATTTCATTTAAACCAATTCACTACGTCTCTACTCGCAGTAGGACACGTGCTATCATAGCTTAACACAATGCAAAACGTTTAGGGTTTTATAAACCCAAGAAATATACATATTTGTCGGAATTTCCTTATTCGCTTGTAAGCTCCTACTAACTACAAAGAGGGGATAGGAGAGATGGCGGCACACTTTCGTACGTGCTTGTGTGTAAGACAAATCCTCACAACGAAATAATAAATAAAGTGATTTGTCGTGTTTTATGACTACGTCTGTCCTCTCATCTACTGCTGCTTGCAATTCATCGCATATGCAAAGGCAGGATATGTGCATACAGACATGAAATGTGATATTCATTTACATACAACTCCTACTCCTACTCCTCCCACCACCACCTACCACAATATCAATCAAAATAATATAGCAGCATGACAGACATTATCATTAAAATTATTATTATTTATTGATGGCTTACAGTGTCTTATGTGGGGTAGAGGCTTTGGCAGTATTTCAACAAACGGAGACATCTCACCTGTCCACGAGCTCAGAATATTTACATTTCAATTAAGTGTCATTCTAAATAAATGTCACCTACATATGAGAGTGCCAAGGGAAAGGGCAGAGACACCATGGTGGTGTTGTCTCAAGAATTATGCAAAGTGTAAGGACTAATGAAGCAGAATACAAGTAAAAGCATGCTAAGTTCGGCAGGGCCGAATCTTGGGACCCCACCACCATGGATTCTACTAAAATATGGGAGCTATATCTAGTTATAGACCGAACTGTACTTGGCGCAGTAGTTGAGAGTCATAACAGATCACTATATGCTAAATTTTACCCAAATCGGATAAAAATCGCTGCATGTAGGGGCTCAAGAATTCAAATCGGGAGATCGGTTCATATGAGAGCTATATTAGGTTATACACAGACTTGGCACCATTGTTGGAAGTCAAAATAGACCACTCTGTGCAAAATTTCAGCCAAGTCGGACAAAAATTGTGGCTTCCATGGGCTCAAGAAGTCAAATCGGGAGATCGGCTCGTGTGGGGGCTATATCAGGTAATAGGCCGACTTAGACCGTACTTGGCTCAGTTGTTGAAAGTCGAAACAGAACACCATATGAAAAATTTCAGCTGAATCGGACCAAAATCAGGAAATCGGTTAATATGGGAGTTATATCAGGTTATAAGCCGATTTATTCCGTACTTGGCTCAGTTGTTGGAAGTAAAAACAGAATACAATGTGAAAAATTTCAGCTACAACGGTTGAAAATTGAGGCTTTCAGGGGCTCAAGAGGTCAAATCGGAAGATCGGTTTATATGGGAGCTTTATTAGGTTCTTGACCGATTTGGACCGTACTTGGCTTAGTTGTTGAAAGTCATATCAGAATACAATGTGCAAAATTTCAGCCAAATCAGACAAAAACTGTGGCTTCCATGAGCTCAAGAAGTCAAATCGGAAGATCGACTTATGTGGGAGCTATATCAGGTAATAGGCCGATTTAGACCGTACTTGGCTCAGTTGTTGAAAGTCGAAACAGAACACCATATGCAAAATTTCAGCTGAATCGGACCAAAATTGTGGCTTCCATGGGCTCAAGAAGTCAAATCGGGAGATCGGCTCATGTGGGAGCTATATCCAAATCGGAACCGATATGGCCCATTTGCAATCCCCATCGACCTATATCAATAACAAGTGAAAGCGTGCCAAGTTCGGCCGGGCCAAATCTTATATACCCTCCACCATGGATCGCATTTGTCGAGTTCTTTTCTCGGCATCTCTTCTAAGGCAAAAAGGATATAAGAAAAAATTTGCTCTGCTATTAGAGCGATATCAAGATATTGTCCGGTTTGGACCACAGTTAAATCATATGTAGGAGACCTGTGAACAATGTCAGCCAATTCGAATAAGAATTGAGCCCTTTGGGGTCTCAAGAAGTAAAATAGAGAGATCGATTTATATGGGAGCTGTATCGTGCTACAGGCCGATTTAAACCATAATAAATACGTATGTTGATGGTCATGAGAGAAACCGTCGTACGAAATTTCAGCCAAATCGGATAATAATTGCGACTTCTAGAGGCTCAAGAAGTCAAGTTCCCAGATCGGTTTATATGGCAGCTATATCGGATTATGAACCGATTTGAAACTTATTTGACACAATTGTTGAAAGTAAGAATAAAATACGTCATGCTAAATTTCAGCCAAATCGGATAAGAATTGCGCACTCTAGAGGCTCAAGAAGTCAAGACCCAAAAGCGGTTTATATGGCAGCTATATCAAGTTATCACCGGATTTGAACCATACTTGGCACAGTTGTTGGATATCAAAATAAAATACCCCGTGTAAATATTCATTCAAATCGGATAAGAATTGCGACCTCTAGAGGCTCAAGAAGTCAAGACCCAAGATCGGTTTATATGACAGCTATATCAGGTTATTAACCGATTTCAACCATACCTGGCAAGGTAATTGAATATCATAACAAAACAGGTCGTTCATTCCAATCTGATAAGAATTGCGCCCTCGAGAGGCTCAAGAATTCAAGACCCAAGATCGGTTTAAATGGCAACTATATCAGGTTATGGACCTATTTCAACCATACTTGGCACAAATGTTGGATATCATAACAAAATAGGTTGTGCAAAATTTCATTCCAATCGGATAAGAATTGCGCACTCTAGAGGCTCAAGAAGTCAAGACCCAAGATCGGTTTATATGGCAGCTATATCAGGTTATTTCCCGATTTCAACCATACTTGGCAAAATTGTTAGATATCATTACAAAAAACGCCGTGCAAAATTTCATTCCAACCGGATAAGAATTCCGACCTCTAAAGGCTCAAGAAGTCAAGACCCAAGATCGGTTTATATGGCAGCTATATCAGGTTATGGACCGATTTGAACCATACTTAGCACAATTGTTGGATATCATAACAAAACACGTCGTACAAAATTTCATTCCAATCGGATAAGAATTGCGCACTCTAGAGGCTCAAGAAGTTACGACCCAAGATCGGTTTATATGGCAGCTATATCAGGTTATGGACCGATTTAAACCATACCTGGCACAATTATTGGATATCATAACAAAATACGTCGTGCAAAATTTCATTCCAATCGGATAAGAATTGCGCCCTCTAGAGGCCCTGGAAGTCAAGACCCAAGATCGGTTTATAGGTCAGCTATATCAGGTTATCAACCGATTTCAACCATACTTGGCAAAGTTGTTGGATATCATAACAAAACATGTCGTGCAAAATTTCATTCCAATCGGATAATAATTGCGACCTCTAAAGGCTCAAGAAGTCAAGACCCCAGATCGGTTTATATGACAGCTATATCAAAACATGGACCGATATGACCCATTTACCAACCGACCTACACTAATAAAAAGTATTTGTGCAAAATTTCAAGCGACTAGCTTTACTCCTTCGGAAGTTAGCGTGCTTTTAACAGACAGACGGACGGACGGACGGACATGGCTAGATCGACATAAAATGTCGCGACGATCAAGAATATATATACTTAATGGGGTCTCAGACGAATATTTCGAGTAGTTACAAACAGAATGATGAAATTAGTATACCCCCCATCCTATGGTAGAGGGTATTATGAGTTGAAATTTTCACAGACTGTGCAGGTTGGTCTGGAATGAAACATAGGCTATATATAAATTTTTGATATCGGGAGGGGGGCGGACCCTCCCCCTTACCCTAAAAGTACCACCCAAATATAAAAGTAAACCGATCGAGACAATGTGGGATTCAAATGAAATGTATTCAAGAGTAGAGTACGAATTTCATAATAAAAGTTTGGTTCAAGTACCAGGGGGGCCGCCCCAGCCCCAATACCCCTTAATATAGGCTTATTTGACGATCATCCAAAAAAACCGCTCATAAACAAAAGTGGACCGATAAGGACAGCATTGGTATAAAATGAAAAGTATGCGGGAGTAGATGACGAATCTGGTATAAAAATTCATGACGAAGTATTTGGGGTCACCCCACCCACACAAAAACGCCCAAAATGGGCACATTAGCCAATTACGGATATATGGGACTCGGTTTGTTTGTTCCCTATGGATTGAAAGAAGGCAGAACCGATTTTTTCGAAATTTTCGCATATTGTGTAGGTTGATCTGAAAAGAAACGTCGGCCATACAGTTTTTCGGTATCGGAAGGGGAACGGACCCTCCCCCTTATGCCAGAAACACAACCCAAAATCAAAAGTGAACCTATCGGGACAATATAGGTATCAAATGAAAGGTATTGGAGAATAGAATACGAATATGGTATTAAAATTTGAGTATAAGTACCCATTGGGACGCCCCAAACCCAAAACTCTTTCAAACAGACATATTGGACGTTCATTTCAATATGGGGCTGAAATGAAAAGTATTCGGGAGAAGATTTCGAATTTGCCATATAAGGGGTCACGCCACCCCTCAAAAACGCCATTGGGCCCCTTATGACTATATGATACTTGGCTAAATCGATTTTCTTAAAATTTTCATAGATTGTGTACGTTTGTCTGGAAGGACACATAGGCTATATAATTTTTAGATATCAGGTGGAGGCGGACCCTCCCCTTTACCCTAAAAACGCCACTAATATCCGAAAGTGTTCCGATGGGCACAATAAGGGTATCAAATGATAGGTATTAGAAACCAGAAAACGAATATGGTATTAAAATTTGGGTCCAAGTACTCAGCGGCCACCCCCCCCCCCCCCCCCCCCCAAACTTCTCAAATCAGATATATTCGAAGTTCATGTCTATGTGGGACTCAAATGAAAAGTATTAGGCAGTAGATTACAAAAATGGCATAAAACATTTGGCCCAAGTAACGAGAGGTCGTCCAACCCGAAATACCCCCAAAAGGGCATATTAGCCGACCATGGCTATATGGGACTCAAATGAAAGGTATTAGGGAGTAGATTACGAATATGGCATTAAAATTTGCGTTTAAGTAAGTCAAAGGTGTACATGCATGCACATGCTGGAGGCCACCGAAGCACAGAGGTTAGTATGTCCGCCTATGACGCTGAACGCCTATGTTCGAATCCTGGTGAGACCATCAGAAAAAAGTTTTCAGCGTCGGTTTTCTCCTCCTAATGCTGGCAACATTTGTGAGGTACTATGCCTTGTAAAACTTCTCTCCAAAGAGGTGTCGCACTGCCGCACGCCGTTCGGACTCGGCTATAAAAAGGAAGCCCCTTATCATTGAGCTTAAACTTGAATCGGAATGCACTCATTGATATGTGAGAAGTTTGCCCCTGTTCCTTAGTGGAATGTTCATGGGCAAAAATTGTAATTGCAGGTGTACATGCTTGCCTATGCACCACGGTGGTCTCAAAGACTTGTGGGATTTGAAAAATCTTTCAAAAACCTATGTGAACCAAAATTCTGAGTTTAAATAAAGAATTTTTTGAATAATGCGAGTTGTTCTTCTATTAGCATTCTCTGATTTAATGGTCCTTTGAACAGCCTTATTAAATTTATGCCATATATACTCTCGTTGATCTGTGTACAAGCACGGCAATTTAAATTTTCCGGTATTTACCAAAAAACTTAAAAATTATTCAAGTATGCGGACTAGCACACATTTAATCCTAGCTAAGATGATGAAACGCAGCAAAGACTCACAGCCAAGCATTCATGCCTGCAGCCGCTCACCCCATCACTTACACATAGCGCCATTCACAGCTACATCATAGACCTTCTGGGGGGAGTCAATGTTCATGAGCATGCTCTACTGCAATCAGTACTTCATAAACACATCCTTATACACACAATTCACTAAGGGCCAAACTCAAAATCACCTAAGTCAACTTTGACTTTAATTTAATAAAAACAAAAGAGAGCTAAAAACAACAACAAAAGTACGGCAATATGGTAGATGTGTTGATAAGGAAATTATGAAGAGTACTTTTTATAGCAGATTATGAGACCTCAAGGAGGGGTAAATAAAATTGAGATGGTAAAAGGAAATGCTTGCAGTGTTAATGTGCTAAAGGGAGAGATAGAGACAGGGAGAGAGAGAGGGAGAGAGAGAGAGACAGGGAGAGAGAGAGACAGGGAGAGAGAGAGGGAGAGAGAGAGAGAGAAAGAAAACGCAAAACCAACAACCAGTATAGATTCTATAGCTTGTGGAAAATTTTTGTTAAAGATTAATAGCAACCAGAAACATTATTGCTTGGCTTGTGCCCCCATGCCACACATGCACCCGCAAAAAAGATATTAAATGTATTTTATTCTAGAGAATTGTGAGTTCAAAAAAGAAGCCAACAAACATTAAATTTTGTACACTTTTCCTTTCTTTGTGTGTGTTTGTTTTTTGCAACACAAAATGTTACTGTTATTAAATTTTTTATGGCAAATAAATATTTACACAAACCCCAAGAGCGACCTACCGCATTATGTCATGTTATGAGTTATAATTATGGCTTTACTCTAAGATTATTATCGTACCACACCGCACTACGTTTTATGATCCAAAAGCTATATGGGGTGGGATTAACTAAAAAACATTGTTTTTAATAAAATAAAAATTTCAAATATACTAAGCAAAAAAAAAAGGAGGCCACCTTGGCGCAGAGGTTAGCATGTCCGCCCATGACGCCGAACGCCTGCATCAAATCCCGGCGTGAACATCTGATGCAAGTAAAAGCGTGCCAAGTTCGGCCGGGCCGAATCTTGGCAACCCACCACCATGGATTCTGCTAAAAATTTTATACAAAATAAATTCACAATTTTTGTTTGTTTCTCTTTCGAGACGAGCTCAATGATCAAAGATGCAAATGGAAAAGGAAAGCCAAAGCCATAGCAACACACACCAACCACTATGAGACGCGTTTCGTCTTTGGTCAGAAGTCTTTTTCAACCATATTAGGTGTACTGGCTTCAAAGGCCGTACGTTGGTATGTTGTGTTTGAATGGTATTAATAGCGAAAACGCATCTAAGATACAATTACCACATTAAACCACGCTCGACAACCTTGTCTATTAGCTATACTTTTCCTAATGCATGTATTTTTGTGTAATGACAGACATTCTTTCTGTGACAAAGTACACTTCTTCCGTACAACACATGATTTTGTGCAGCTTTTGGAAGTTGTATTGATGACTTCGAAGAGCTAAGACAACTGCAATGGCTCTCGCTTTTGCTCAATGTGCCCAGGTTCGAATCCCGGCCGGGCTCTGCCGAATTTTTCATTTCAGAAACAAATAAAAATTGCAAAATTTAATGATCTTAGCCCTAACGGGCAAAAAACTTGAAAAATTAAAAATTCGGCAAAGCCCGGACGGAATTCGAATTTGGGTACTAGGAGCAACAGCGAGAGTCATTGCCGTTGTCTTAGCGTTCGAATCGGACAAAAAAAGAGGCTTGTATGGACTCAAAAAGTCAAAGCGGGAGATCGGTTTATATGCAAACTATATCAGGTTATAGACCGATTTAAACCGTACATAGACACAGTTGTTGGAAGTCATAACAAAACACTTTGTGCAAAATTGTAGCTAAATCAGACAAAATTGCGGCTTTCAGGGGCTCAAGAAGACAAATCGGGAGACCGGTTAATATTGGAGCTATATCAGGTTATAAACCGATTTGGACCGTACTTAGCACTGTTGTTGAAAGTCATAACAGAACACTACATGCAAAATTTCACCCAAATCGGACAAAAATTGCGGCTTTCAGGGGCCTTTTTGTCACCGACAAGTGTCACAGACACCAACATATGGTTAGTACCATTAGTTTTAAATAAGAAGCAAAAATAATGCAAAAAAGTCAAAATTGAAATTTTCAGCAGAGTGGGTCTAAAAAGTGCCGATTTTGGCCGCTCTTATTCTTTTCCAGTTTTCTTCAGTGAAGTGACCTTAAACAAAGAAATAAGAGAATGCTAAGTTCAATCGGGCAGAATCTTATATACCCTCCAACATGGATCGCATTTGTCGAGTTCTCTGCGCGGTATCTCTTTTTAGGCAAACAAGGAATAATGGATAAGAATTGTTTTGCTATTGCTTAGAATTGCGACTTGTAGAAGCTCAAGAAGCATAATCGGAAGATCGGCTTATATGGGAGCTATATCAGGCTTTAGATCGATTAAGACCATATTGAAAATGTATGTTGAAGGTCGTGGGAGAAGCCGTTGTACTAAATATCAGCAAAACCGGATACGAATTGCGGCCTCTAGCGGCTTAAGGAGTCAAGGGAAAAAATTTTCAGCCAAATCCGATAAGAATTTCGCCCTCTAGAGTGTGTCAGAGCAAAAACACGAACAAAGCAGTAAACTAACGAGACAAATAGCGTCAGCCGGACAAAGAAAATAAAAACACCACCAAACCGAAGCTTTTCAGCAAAGCACAAGTGGTGGCTTATTAAATGGTTTTTTCCCTTGCATATGGATATATTGTTATTGTGGTTATATGTTGCCTTGCAAGGAGTGCCTTTCAACAGCAAATTTGGTCGCTGATATTCAAAAAAAAATTGTTGCAGGAAAATTTACAAATTTCGTCGTGTTCTTTTCGACAAAAGTTGTTGTTTTTCCAAATAATTATACCTTCCACAATAGGAAGGGGGGGCTAGCCTTACTCCTGCCGAAAGCACGCTAACTTTCGAAGGAGTAAGGCTAGCCGCTTGAAATTTTGCACGAATACTTCTTATTAGTTTAGGTAGGTTGGAATTGTAAATGGGCCATATCGGTCTATGTTTTGATATAGCTGCCTTATATACCGATCTGGGATCTTGACTTCTTGAGTCGCTAGGGGGCGCAATTCTTATCCGATTTGGCTGAAATTTTGCATGAGGTGTTTTGTTATGATTTTCAACAACTGTTTCAAGTGTGGTTCAAATCGGTCAATAACCTGCTATAGCTGTCATATGAACCGATTTCGGATCTTGACTTCTTGAGTCGCTAGGGGGGGCAATTCTTAACCGATTTGGCTGAAATTTTGCATGAGGTGTTTTGTTATGATTTTCAACAACAGTTTCAAGTGTGGTTCAAATCGGTCAATAACCTGATATAGCTGTCATATGAACCGATCAGGGGTCTTGACTTCTTGAGCCTCTAGAGGGCGCGATTCTCATCCGATTTGGCTGAAATTTTGAATGAGCTGTTTTGTTGTGACTTCCAACAACTGTGCCGAGTATGGTTCAAATCGGTTTATAACCTGAGATGGTCTTGACTTCTTGAGCCTCTAGAGGGCGCAATTATCGTCCGATATGACTGAAATTTTGCACGTGGTGTTTTGGTATCACTTTCAACAACTGTGCTAAGTATTATTTAAATCCGTTAATAATCTGGTATAGCTGTCATATAAACTGATCTTGGATCTTGACTTCATCCGATTTGGCTGAAATTTTGCATGAGGTGTTTTGTTATGACTTTCAACAACTGTGAGAAATATGGTTTTAATTGGTCCATAACTTGATATAGCTGCCATATAAACCGATCTGGGATCTTGACTTCTTGAGCATCTAGAGGTCGCAATTATTATCCGATTTGGCTGAAATTTAGAACAACGATTTCTCTCAAGACCTTCAATATACGTGTCAAACATGGTCTGAATCGGTCTAAAGCCTGATACAGCCCCCATACAAAACGATCTCCCTATTTCAATTCTTGAGCCCCTAAAGGGCGCAATTTTTATTCGAATTGGCTGAACAACGACTTCTACTATGGTCTCCACCAATCAGTTCAATTTTAGCTGAATCGGACGATAACTTGATATTATAGCTCCCATATCATAGCAATTCTTTCTTTTATCATATGTTTGCCTAAAGAGAAATAACGGGAAAATAACCCGACAAATGCGATCTATGATGGAGGGTATAAACGATTCGGCCTGACCGAACTTAGCAGGCTTTTACTTGTTTATGTATAATTTTTTAGCAGAATCCATGGCGATGTGTTTCCAAGATTCGGCCCGGCCGAACTTAGCACGTTTTTACTTATTTTAAATTGAATGCGACTGAGCCACTTAGTACAGTGCAATAATGCTTATTGAGTTATTTCATCATGAAAAAAAGTCGGTAGGCTAGAGCACCAAGCATGAGGTAATGAGTTTAAATTACGCGGCGGCAAAATTAATAAATTTGAATTTTAGGGTAATAGTAGAGAATTTTAGGGTAATAGTAGAGACTGTGACAGTGAAAAAAACCCAGTAATGCAGTAAACGAACGAGATTAGTAGCGTGAGACGAACAAAGAAAACAAAAACACCACCAAACCAAAGCTGTTCAGCAAAGCACATGTGGTGGCTAATTAAATGGTTTTGTGTTTTGCTTATCGATATATTGTTGCCAAGAGTGCCTTCCAACATCAAATTTTTACTTTTGGTCGCTGAGATTCAAAATAAATTGTTGCAGAAAAATTAACAAATTTCGTCGTTTACTTTTCAACGAAAGTTGTTGTTTTTTTAATCTTATCATTTTCTGTGTATGTAAGAGAGTTAGTGCCATTTGACCCCTCACTGAGATTCTACTCTTAAAATCGCTGAATGCTCGCGTCCACATTGGCAGTGATTCTGCATAAATACGAAGGTTTCCTCTATCAGCAACCAGTGAAAGTTCGCGAGAACTGTCGGCTAAGCTTTCTGTGATAACGATGAACACCACATAAGTCGGAGCTTAAAGTTACAGCTCATGTGGTGCTCACAGTTATCCCGTGCCGACCAAGAGCCATTTCCCATTAAAGTCTGTGGGAACCATTTCAACATTTTGTTCGGAAAAACGGTTATATGCTCTTTCTAGGAGCTTATAATCAGAAAAACGCAATTGACAAAAGAAATATTGCCAGTATTGAATGGGCACATCAGTTTGATCTGACTGGGTGACCTAATACATCAAAACCTCTAAACTTTACTTTGAGCAGCCTATGTTTCTCTTACTGAACGCCAAAAATGATAAATGAATAATTTATAAATTAATAAAAATTTATTATTCAAAAAATATGTCACAATCAATTACTGTTCCCCCGCCCTTATTGAGATGATATAACTGTTTACATTTCATAATCATTCATAATCGAACATTCGCATTCTCTCACACCATAATCAACAATGCATTCATGCATTCAATTTTTCGTGTTAAATTCGATTAAAGATGAATCGTATTATAGTACTTTCTGATTTCACCCCCTTGTAGTAATAATCACCTAATGACACTTGAGTGGAAAAGTTTTTTCCCGCCCTCTAATTTGCGATTCAAATTGTTGATATTTCCTGGGAAATTACAGTTATTCAAATTGCACCTCCAAGTGCGGTTAATGCCAGCATTTACACATTAAATCGAAAATTTGAAAAGTTTTTAAAATGAATGGGAAAACTTGAAGCAGAAACAAAATGATGGGGAAATTTTGAAGATAGAAAATAGTAAAGGTTAAACTTTCATTCACTTAAGCCAAAACTCTATCAAACTAAAAAAAGCTAAAAATCTAAAACAAGTTATAGTGCGATTCGGACCACAAATGAATGATGATCATTGTAGAAGTCATTGTGTAATATTTCAGTTCATTCGGATAAGAATTGCGCCTTATAGAGGCTCAAGATTAAAAAATCGGGAAATCGGTTTATATGGGAGCTATATCAAGCTATTGATCGATTCAGCCCATATTGAACACGTATGTTGAAAGTCATGAGAGAAGCCGTTGTACAAAATTGCTGCCAAATCGGATGAGAATTGCCCCCTCTAGAGGCTCAAGAAGTCAATATCCCCGATCGTTTTATATGGCAGCTATATCAGGTTATGTACCGATTTGCGCCATAACTAGCACAGTTATTGGAAGTCATAACAAAACACCTCATGCAAAATTTCAGCCAAATCGGATGACAATTGCGCCCTCTAGGGGCTCAAAAACTCAAGATCCCAGATCGGTTTATATGGCAGCTATATCAGGTAATGTACCGATTTCCGCCCATACTTTGCACAGTTATTGGAAGTCATAACAAAACACCTCATGCAAAATTTCAGCCAAATCGGATGACAATTGCGCCCTCTAGAGGCTCAAAAACTCAAGATCCCAGATCGGATTATATGGCACCTATATCAAGTTATGTACCGATTTGCGCCCATACTTTGCACAGTTATTTGAAGTCATAACAAAACACCTCATGCAAAATTTCGGCCAAATCGGATGAGAATTGCGCCCACTAGAGGCTCAAGAAGTCAAGATCCAAGATCGGTTTATGTGACAGCTATATCAGGTTATATACCGATTTGCGCCATACTTAGCGCAATTATTAGAAGTGATACAAAAACACCAACCGCAAAATTTCAGTCAAATCGGACGAGAATTGCGCCCTCTATATGGCAGCTATATCAAAACATGGACGGATTTGGCCCATTTACTATCCCAACTGACCTACACTAATACAAAGTATTTGTGCAAAATTGCAAGCGGCTAGCTTTACTCCTTCGATAGTTAAAGTGCATTCGACAGACGGACGGACATTGTTAGATCGACTTGAAATGACATGACGATCAAGAATATATACTTTATGGGTTCTCAGACGCATATTTCGAGGTGTGACAAACAGAATGACGAAATTAGTATACCCCCATCCTATGGTGGAGGGTATAAAAACCCCCATGGGGAGGGCATAAAAACCCCCATGGTGACAAACAGAATGACGAAATTAGTATACCCCCATCCTATGGTGGAGGGAATAAAAACCCCCATGGGGAGGGCATAAAAACCCCCATGGGGGTTTTTATGTGGGATTCTCTTTTTTGTGGGATTCTTTTTGATGTTATATGAAGTTAAACCTAAATTTGCCACTTTCACCACAGAAGTCATGTGGGGATAGTCAGCAGAAACATTTCAAATGCAAACGAAAAAAAAAACACAAGTAAAAGCCTGCTAAGTTCGGCCGGGCCGAATCTTATATACCCTCCACCGTGGATCCCATTTGTCGAGCTCTTTTCCCGGCATCTCTTCTTAGGGAAAAAAAGGATAAAAGAATTAAGATTTTCTATGCTTTTAGAGCGATAACAAGATATGGTCCGGTTCGAACAACTGTTAAATTATATGTTGGAGACCTGTGTAAAATGTCAGCCAATTCGAATAAGAATTGCGCCCTTTGGGGGATCAATAAGTTTAAAAGAGAGATATTGGGTTGTCCAAAAAGTAATTGCGGATTTTTTAAAAGAAAGTAAATGCATTTTTAATAAAATTTTGAATGAACTTTAATCAAATATACTTTTTTACACTTTTTTTCTAAAGTAAACTAAAAATAACAGCTGATAACTGACAGAAGAAAGAATGCAATTACAGAGTCACAAGCTGTGAAAAAATTTGTCAACGCCGACTATATGACAAATCCGCAATTACTTTTTGGGCAACCCAATCGATTTATATGGGAGCTATATCAGGCTATAGACCGATTCAGACAATAACAAACGCGTATTTTAATGGTCATGCGAGGATCCGCCGTACAAAATTTCAGACAAATCGGATAATAATTGCGACCTCTAGAGGCTCAAGAAGTCAAGATCCCAGATTTCATAATTAATTTCGTAATTTCATGTGGCTAGCTCTACTTCTTCAAAAGTTAGCGTGCTTTCGACAGACAGACGGACGGACGGACGGACATGGCTAGATCGCCATAAAATGTAACGACAATCAAGAATATATATACTTAATGGGGTCTCAGGTGAATATTTCGAGAAGTTACAAACAGAATGACGAAATTAGTATACCCCTATCCTATACACAACATTCTATTTGCACATATAGAACCGGAGTTATTACAATTTTGAACACATTTACCTTACATTTGATACAGATTGTTTAAAAACCATTTGAAGACGTCCACTGAAGGCCATCCAATTTCAGTTCAGAATTATATTTAGCTCCCAATTTCCTCTTATGGGGTAGGTGTAAGGTACTATAAACTGAACACCGCCCGGTTTGTGTCTTTCCTTACTTATTTATATGTAAACTATGGGTGAGATTCTCCTATGGGTGTGCCCAGATTTGATTTCTTCTGGGTGGGGCGGCCCTCAGGCTCTACATAATGAATTTTGATATGGGATCCATAGTCTACAGCTAAAGGCCATTCCTTAAACACCCACATTGTCATTATTGTGTCATAAGTAAATTTGACGACCTTTGGCAGTGGGGCATATCACCCAGTTACTTGTGGCGAAATTTTAATACCAGATTCTGTGCAAAAAAAAACCAAAATTGTTTTTGGCATTTCTTTAAATCTATTTTTTCACCAATTTTCTCACATTTTGATAATTGCTAACCACTGTGCAAGCATCAGGATGACAGATAAATAAACATACATAGATATGAAAACATTTAGATTATGTCCACTTGTTTGGCCATACATCCGTTAAGTTAGCTGACATAAGTACACACACACACACATACACATTTAATAAGTACTGTTTAAACAGATATCTCATGATGGTGACAGTGCCGCCGCTCTACTCACTCTCACGTGGGCTCTCTGTGAGTACGTCAACATGGTTGTACGAGTACCGGGCTTACTCGTTGTCTTGTGAAACCAAGTGGGTTGCCACCCAACATGAGGTTGACACATTAAATGCAAAGTGTCAACAGAAATGTTGACAGGCAAATTTATGGAAGTGACAGTAATAAAAGACATACTCTCAGTACAATGAATACCAATACCACAATGCTATTAAAGGCAACAATAACAGCAAACACAACAATAATGACAAAAGGTTCCCAAGTTTTCATTTAATTGTTTTCGCCTTGCCTCCTACATTTTAATAGACCCGGACAATTGGCCGTTTCACATTTTGAGCACAATTCCTAAAATTGATTATCCTTTGAATGCTATGGCCAATTGCGATTGGAAACCTTTGCGCTTTTTGACGGGTAGTGAAATATTTACTCTTTTGTTGACTAGTGCATTATTTATGAGTCAGTCGCTATTGGTTACATAGAGTTCGGGCAAATGGAAAAGTTATACCCTTTAAATATTTATGAAATGTTTATCAAATGTTATCGAATACCTGTGATGGTCAGACCGGTAACTAACCAACCTGCATGGCTGAAATGGCAAAGTCAACTTTGTGGGAAAATTCTTACCGAAGCATTGTAGTTAAGTAAACCTCAGGGAATGGAAAGTCTTAACAATCACCATATAAATTTCTAATGAGCAGAGTTCGTATTAGTTAATGCGCTTAAAGGTCACATTGTTTATTATATAAGGAAAATGGAAAACTTGGTAGATGCCTCTTAGCTTTAATAGTTACCAATGTTGGCAATATTAATGAGAAGATTAAATTTTTATATAATGTTGCTTAAGTTTCAAAAAGGACCACAAAGGCAAGGAAATCATGCAAATATAGGAGGACGACTAAAATATCCTCACGTTGCACAGTGGGAGAAAATCGTAAAACAAGTAAAAGAGTGCTAAGTTCGACTGGGCCGAATCTTATATACCCTCCACCACCGATCACATATGTCGAGTTCTTTTCCCGGTATCTCTCTTTAGGCAAACAAAGGATAAAAAAAAGAATTGCTATGCAACTGGAGCTATATCAAGTTATGGTCCAATTCGGACCCAAGTAGTAAAATAGGGAGATCGATTTATAGGGGAGCTGTATCAGGCTATAGACCGATTGAGATCATATTTGACACGTATGTTGAAGGTCATGGGAATAGCCGTCGTACAGAAATTCAGCCCAATCGGATAAGAATTACGCCCTCTAGAGGCTTAAAAAGATCGGTTAATATGGCAGCTGTATCAGCTTATGGACCGATTTGAATCATACGTAGCACAGTTACTGAAATGCATACCAAAACACGTCGTTAAAAATGTCAGCCAATTCAGATATGAACTGCGCCCTCTAGAGGCTCAAGAAGTGAAGATCCAAGATCGGTTTATATGACAGGTATATCAGGTTATGGACCAATTTCAAACCATGTATGGCACAGTTGATGGAAGTCATAACAAAACACGTCATGCCAAATTTCAGCGAAATCGGATAACAATTGCGCCCTCTAGAGGCTCAAAAAGTCAAGATCCCAGATCGGTTAATATGGCAGCTGTATCAGGTTATTGACCGATTTGAACCATACGTAGCACAGTTACTGAAATACATACCAAAACATGTCGTTCAAAATTTCAGCCAATTAGGGGCTCAAAAATTCAAGATCTCAGATTGGTAAATATGGCAGCTATATCAGGTTATGCACCGATTTTAACCATATTTGGCACAGTTGTTGGAATTCGTTACAAAACACGTCATGGTAAAATTCAAACGAATAGGAAAAGAATTGCGCCCTCTACTGGCTCAAGAAGTCATATGGCAGCTGTATCAGGTTATGAACCGATTTTAACTATATTTGGCACAGTTGCTGGAATTCATACCAAAACACGTCGTGCCGAATTTCATCCAAATCGGATAGGAACTGCGCCCTCTAGAGACTCAAGAAGTCAAGATTCCATTTCGGTTTATATGATAGCTATATCAGGCTATGGAACGATTTTAACCATATATGGCACAGTTAAAGGAAATCGTAATAAAACACGCCATGCCAAATTTCAGCCAAATCGTTAGTTCAAGAAGTCAAGATCCAAGATCGGTGTACATGGCTGCTACACTCCAACAAATTTGTTATTAAAAACCGTACAAATGTTTACTAAAACAGCGGTCGAACGCGTTAAGCTAGCCTCCTGAAATGTTGCACAGTTACTTAATATTAATCTAGGTCGTTGGGGATTGCAAATGGGCTAAATCGGTTTAGATGTAGATATAGCTCCCATATAAACCGTACTCACGATTTGACTTCTTGAGCCTCTGGAAGCCGCAATTTTCATCCGATTTAGCCGAAATTTAGCACATAGTGTTATGATAAAACTTCCAACAACTGCGACAAGTACTGTCCAAATCGGTCTACAACCTGATGTAGCTCCTATATCAACCGATCTCCCGATATGACTTATTGAGCCCCTGTAAGCCGCAATTTATGTCCGATTTGGTTGAAATCTTGCACATAGTGTTCTGTTATGACTTTCAACAGCTGTGCCAAGCACAGTCTTAATTGATCTATAACCTGATATAGCTGCCATATAAGCCGACCTTCCGATTTGACCTCCTGAGTTCTTACAAACGGCAGTTTTTGTCCGAATTGGCTGAAATTTTGCACGTAGCGATCTGTTAAGACTTCCAAAAACTGGGGCAAATCAGTCTATAACCACATATATCTCCCAAATAAACCGATCTCCCGATTTGACTTCTTGATCCCCTGGAAGCCGCAATTTTTCGGCGGATTTTTGCATGGTGGTAGGTTCCCAAGTTTCGGCCCTTCCGAACTATATGTAAATCTGAGTCAATTTCTATGAAACTCACCAGTAATGTCGGGAGTCATAAAGAAATATCTCCTGCCAAATTTCAATAGAATCGGTTAAAATATGAGCACTTTATTGCAATATTTCTCAAAATCGGGCGAACATATATATGGGAGCTATATCGAAATCTGAACCGATTTCGAGCAAACTTCTCAGATATTGTGGCAGTCTTCGAGGAAACCGTTTTGCAAAATTTTGGCAATATGGGTCAATAAATGTGCTTTCTGTGACTCCAGAAGATAAAATCGGGCGATATATATATATATCAGAGCTATATGTAAATCTGAACAGATTTCCATGAAACTCACCTGTAATGTCGAGAGTACAGAGAAAATCTCTCCTGCCAAATTTCGAGAGAATCGGTTACCAAATGGCCATTTTATTGCAATATTACTGCAAATCGGACGAACATATATATGGGAGCTATATCTAAATCTGAACCGATTTCGGGCAAACATTATACATATTGTGGAAGTCATCAATGAAAGTTTTTGACGAAGTTTTAGGAAGATTGGTCAATAAATACGCCTGCAGTGAAAAACGGGCGATATATATATATATATATATATATATATATATATATATATATATATATATCGCCGCAATTACTTTTTGGGCAACCCAATATTTTGTGTACAAAGTACAGGACGCAGTTTTCATCCGATAGACTTTAACTTTGGTAGAGTCATGTTTTTCGGCCTAGCAACGAAGCCTATTGAAATTGGAAAAAATCGGCTCAGATTTGGATATAACTCTCACATATATGTTCGCCCGATTTGCAGTAATAATGCAATAAAATGGTCATTTATTAACCGCTTCTCTCGAATTTTGGCAGGAAGGATTTTCTAACGACTCTCGACATTTCTGGTTAATTTCATAGAGATCGGTTCAGATTTAGATATAGCTATAATATATATATATATATATATATATATATATAAAGGGTGATTTTTTTGAGGTTAGGATTTTCATGCATTAGTATTTGACAGATCACGTGGGATTTCAGACATGGTGTCAAAGAGAAAGATGCTCAGTATGCTTTGACATTTCATCATGAATAGACTTACTAACGAGCAACGCTTGCAAATCATTGAATTTTATTACCAAAATCAGTGTTCGGTTCGAAATGTGTTCAAATTTTGACAAATTTTGTTCAGCGATGAGGCTCATTTCTGGTTGAATGGCTACGTAAATAAGCAAAATTGCCGCATTTGGAGTGAAGAGCAACCAGAAGCCGTTCAAGAACTGCCCATGCATCCCGAAAAATGCTCTGTTTGGTGTGGTTTGTACGCTGGTGGAATCATTGGACCATATTTTTTCAAAGATGCTGTTGGACGCAACGTTACGGTGAATGAACACATTTCGAACCGAACACTGATTTTGGTAATAAAATTCAATGATTTGCAAGCGTTGCTCGTTAGTAAGTCTATTCATGATGAAATGTCAAAGCATACTGAGCATCTTTCTCTTTGACACCATGTCTGAAATCCCACGTGATCTGTCAAATACTAATGCATGAAAATCCTAACCTCAAAAAAATCACCCTTTATATATATAAATGACCATTTTATTGCATTATTACTGCAAATCGGGCGAACATATTTGTGAGAGTTATATCCAAATCTGAGCCGATTTTTTCCAATTTCAATAGGCTTCGTTGCTAGGCCGAAAAACATGACTCTACCAAAGTTAAAGTCTATCGGATGAAAACTGCGTCCTGTACTTTGTACACAAAATATTGGGTTGCCCAAAAAGTAATTGCGGATTTTTCATATAGTCGGCGTTGACAAATTTTTTTACAGCTTGTGACTCTGTAATTGCATTCTTTCTTCTGTCAGTTATCAGCTGTTACTTTTAGCTTGCTTTGGAAAAAAGTGTAAAAAAGTATATTTGATTAAAGTTCATTCTAAAAAATCCGCAATTACTTTTTGGGCAACCCAATAACATGGACAGACAGACAGACGGACAGTCAGACGGGCAGACAGACGGGCAGACAGACGGGCAGACAGACAGACGGACAGACAGATGGACAGACAGACAGACGGACAGACAGACGGGCAGACAGACGGACGGACAGACGGACGGACAGACAGACAGACGGACGGACACACTGACAGACGGACGGACGGACAGACAGACAGACAGAGGGACATAGCCAAATCGAATCAGAAATGATTCTGAGTCGATCCGTATACTTATCAATGGGTCTATCTTTCTTTCTTCTGGGTGTTACAAATAAGTTATAATACCCTGTACCACAGTAGTGGTGTAGGGTATAAAAAGGTTATGAAGAGTATACATTCAGTGGTAATTATAAACATCCACTGAGACACACATTTACATATGTGTTCTATTTTTTTTTTTCTAACATCCCCTTCATAATTAAGCAGCAGTCATTTTCATCAAACAACAGACTTTTCATCTATCAGATTCGTATTTTATTCGCAAATACCTTTCATATGAGTCCCATATTGCCATGGTCAGTAAATATGTCCGATTTAGGGGTGTTTTGGGGAGGTCCCTCAAACACTTGGTCCGGCAATTGAATATCAGATGCGTTTTCTACTCTTAAATACCTTTAATTTGAGTCCCATATTGTCGTGATTGGTGTATATATATATATATATATATATATTTGGTAGGTTTTGGTGTGGGGCGCCCACCCTAGATACCCTATCCGAAATTTGGATACCAAATTTTTGTTTGTAGGTTACTATAAGAGAGCAGACAAAATTTCGCTTAAATCGCACCACCCATATCCGAGATCTTGCCTTTCTGAAAATTTGGGTAAGGGGGAGAGTCCGATCCCCCTTTAGATAACGAAAAATGTAGCACCCTATTATGCACGGGATCATTATGCACCATCAGTGAAAATTTCAAGAAAATCGGTTCAGCCGTTTCTGAGTCTATAAGGAACACACAAACAAACAAACAAACCTACAAATAAACACAAATTAATTTTCATATAAAAGATAGTTTTTTTTTAATATACAAAAATTTTTCCCGAAAAATTTTATTTTTAGCCTACATGCTTAACTTGTGTTGCGTTTGGTATATTCAATGAGCTACGACCTTTTTCTCGCCTAGTTTATCGCCAGTGTTTATTTTGACACAAGCATTGCAAATAAATGAAAATTTTCATGAGGTAAACTTTGAAATTCCGTTTACACACAAATCGTACAAGGCGCCGCCAGCATTGTCGCCTCATTACTCGCAATAATATTTGAATTCTGATAATACTAAAAGCAATAACAAACAATAACAAAATGCAAAATAAGGATAAGAATGACGATGTAAATATTGTTAGGCTTTAGTCAAACACTCTAACCAATAAATGGATTTGAATTGAATGTAAAAATAGAATTTAAAATCTTACCTTGCAAAAAGCGGGGTAGCTCAAAACAAATTCAAATAATATTTAAAATAAAATAAGATAAAGGCTTAAGAACTGAAATCGGGAGATCGGTTTATATGAGAGCTATATCAGGTTAACGACCGATTTGGACCATACTTGGCACAGTTGTTGGAATTCATAACCGAACACCGCATACAAAATTTCAGCCAAATCGGACAAAAATTGCGGCTTTCAGGGGCTTAAGAACTGAAATCGGGAGATGGGTTTATATGGGAGCTATATCAGGCTAACGACCGATTTGGACCGTACTTAGCACAGTTGTTGAAAGTCATAACCGAACATTGCATGCAAAATTTCAGCCAAATCGGACAAAAACTGCGGCTTCCAGGGGCTTATGAACTGAAATCGGGAGATGGGTTTATATGGGAGCTGTGTCTGTCTGTGTGTCCATGTATTCTTGTGATCAAGTTACAGGTCAAATTTATTGTCCGATTGTCATGAAATTTTGCACAAGTCTCTTCTTTGGCTCAAGAACGAACGCTATTGATTTTGAACAAAATCGGATCAGATTTAGATATAGCTGTCGTATATATCTTTCATCCGATATGGCCTTTTAAGGCTGTAGAAGCCAAAATTTTGGTCTGATCTTCACAAATTTTGGCGTGATGAGTTTAATTCACTGTCCTCATGTGTGTGCAAAATTTCATAAAGATCGGTTCAGATTAAGACAGAGCTTCCATATATATCTTTCATCCGATGTGGACTTTTAAGGCTGTAGAAGCCACAATTTTGGTCCAATCTTTACAAAATTTGGCATACGATGTTTTATTCCACATCCTCATATGTGTGCAAAATTTCGCCAAAATCGGTCAAGATTTAAATATAGCTCCCATACATATCTTTCATCCGATATGGACTTTTAAGTCTGTAGAAGCCACAATTTTGGTCAGATCTTCACAAAATTTGGCATGGGGCGTTTTATTCCACGCTATATAACCAGATATACTTGGCACAGTTGTTGTAAGTCATCCAATTTTATATATGGGAAGTATATCTAAATCTGAACCGATTTTTACAAAATTTTGTACACCTATGAAGACGTCAAAAACAAGCACAACATGCCAAATTTGGTAAAGATCGGACCAAAATTGTGGGTGCTACAGCCTTAAAACTTCATATCGGATAAAAGATATATATAGGTGCAATATCTAAATTTGAACCGATTTTTATGGAATTTAGCAGTCGTATTGAAACTTCAAAGAAAACACTTCGTGCAAAATTTTGTAAAGATCGGACCAAAATTGTGGCTGCTATAGCCATAAAATTCCAAATCAGATGAAAGATATATATGGGAGCTATGCCTAAATCTGAAACGATTTTTGTGAAATTTTGTGCGCATATGAGGACGTGGAATAAAACGCCCCATGCCAAATTTTGTGAAGATCTGACCAAAATTGTGGCTTCTACAGCCTTAAAAGTCCATATCGGATGAAAGATATGTATGGGAGCTATATCTATATCTGAACCGATTTTTATGAAATTTTTCATACATATGAAGATGTGGAATAAAACATCCTACGCCAAATTTTTTAAAGATCGGACCAAAATTGTGGCTTCTACAGCCTTAAAAGTCCACATCGGATGAAAGATATATATGGAAGCTATGTCTAAATCTGAACCGATTTTTATGAAATTTTGTGCGCATATAAGGACGTGGAATAAAACGCCCCATGCCAAATTTTGCGAAGATCGGACCAAAATTGTGGCTTCTACAGCCTTAAAAGTCCACATCGGATGAAAGATATATATGGAAGCTCTGTCTTAATCTGAACCGATCTTTATGAAATTTTGCACACACATGAGGACAGTGAATTAAACTCATCACGCCAAAATTTGTGAAGATCGGACAAAAATTTTGGCTTCTCCAGCCTTAAAAGGCCATATGAAAGAGGATGAAAGATATATATGGGAGCTATATCTAAATCTGATCCGATTTTGTTCAAAATCAATAGCGTTCGTTCTTGAGCCAAAAAAGAGACTTGTGCAAAATTTCATTACAATCGGACAATAAATGCGACCTGTAACTTGATCACAAGAATACATGGACACACAGACAGACACAGCTAAATCGAATCAGGAAGTGATTCTAAGCAGACCGGTATACTTATCAATGGGTCCAGCTCTTCTCCTTCCAAGCGTTGCAAACAAATGCAAAAAGTTATAATACCCTGTTCCACAGTGGTGGTGTAGGGTATAACACTAGTCAACCAAATTTTGTATGGAAAGCAAATGTTATCAAAATTATCTACAAACCAGTAAAAGCGTGCTAAGTTCGGCCGGCCCGAATCTTATATACCCTCCACCTTGGATCGCATTTGTCGAGTTCTATTCCCGGTGTCTCTTTTTAGGCAAACAATGGAAAGGAAAGGACAAAAGAAAAGAATTGCTATGCTATTGGAGCTCTATCAAGTTATGGTCCGATTCGGATCATAATGGAAAGAATGTTGGAGACCACAGTAAAAGTCATTGTGAAAAATTTCATTCAAATCGAATAAGGATTTCGCCCTTTAGGGGCTCAAAAAGTAAAATAGGAAAATCGTTTTATAGTAGAGCTGTATTAGGTTGTAGACCGGTTCAGACCATATAAGACATGTATGTTGAAAGTCATGAGAGAAGCCGTTGTACAAAATTTCTGCCAAATAGGATGAGAATTGCGACCTCTAGAGGCTCATGAAGTCAAGCTTCCAGATCGGTTTATATGGCAGCTATATTGGGTAATGTACCGATTTAAACCAAACTTGACACAGTTGTTGGATATCATAACAAAACAAGTCGTGCAAAATATCATTCCAATCGGATAAGAATTGCACTTTCTAGAGGCTCAAGAAGTCAAGACCCAAAATCGGTTTATATGACAGCTATATTAAAACATGGACCGATTTAAACCATACTTTTCACAGTTGATGGATATCATAACAAAACACGTCGTGCCAAAATTCCTTCAAATCGGATAAGAATTGCGCCCTCTAGAGACTCTAGAAGTCAAGACCCAAGATCGGTTTATATGACAGCTATATTAAAACATAGACCGATTTGCGTCATACCTAGCACAGTTAATGGAAGTCATAAGAAAACACGTCATGCAAAATTTCAGCCAAATCGGATAGGAATTGCGCCCTCTAGAGGCTCAAGAAGTCAAGATCTAACATCGGTTTATATGACAGCTACCCCAGATTATGTCATACCTGTAAGTAATACCCAAAACACTACGTGCAAAACTTCAGTCAAATCTGATGAAAATTGCGCCCTCTAGAGGCTCAAGAAGTCAAGACCCAAGATCAGTTTATATACCAGCTATATCAAAACATGGACCGCTTTGAACCATACTTAGCACAGTTGTTGGAAGTGATACTAAAACACCACGTGCAAAATTTCAGTCAAATCGGATGAGAATTGCGCCCTCTCTTGTCTCAAGAAGTCAAGATCCAACATCGGTTTATATGACAGCTATATCAGATTATAAACGGATTTAAATCATACTTAACACAGTTGTTGAAAGTAATACCAAAACACTACGTTAAAAATTTCAGTCCAGTCGGATGAGAATTGCGCCCTTTATAGGCTTAAGAAGTCAAGACCCAAGATCGGTTTATATAGCAGCTATATCAAAACATGAACCGATTTCAACTATACTTAGTACAGTTGTTGGAAGTGATACCAAAACACTACGTGCAAAATTTCAGTCAAGTCGGATGAGAATTGCGCCCTCTATAGGCTCAAGAAGTCAAGATCCAACATCGATTTATATGACAGATATATCAAAACATGGACCGATTTGGCCCATTTACAATCCAAACTGACCTACACCTATTAAAAGTATTTGTGAAAAATTTCAAACGCATAGGCATCAGACAGACGGACGGACGGACAGGCTAGATCGACTTAAAATGACATGACGATCAAGAATATATTGGGTTGCCCAAAAAGTAATTGCGGATTTTTTAAAAAAAAGCAAATGCATTTTTAATAAAACTTAGAATGAACTTTAATCAAATATACTTTTTTTACAATTTTTTTCTAAAGCAAGCTAAAATTAACAGCTGATAACTGACAGAAGAAATAATGCAATTACAGAGTCACAAGCTGTGAAAAAATTTGTCAACGCCGACTATATGAAAAATCCGCAATTACTTTTTGGGCAAGCCAATATATACTTTATGGGGTCTCAGATGCATATTTCGAGGTGTTACAAACAGAATGACTAAATTAGTACACCCCCATCCTATGGTGGAGGGTATAAAAAAAATGCACTAAGTTATAAAATTGAAATCTCTCTTTATTGACACTGTATCCCTCTGAGCATCTGGCATCGGAAAGTGTTATAAATGTATGCCTTTTGTACAAACAACCCTTCCACGTTCAATGACAAATAACAGGCCCAACAGCAGCAACTTACTTGGTATTGGGGCAAACCATGGCGAGTTGGAACCAAACCAAGAGACATACAATAAATAAATACATGAAATTGTTTACATTCAAATGTAAACATGGTTAAATGCGAAATGTAAATGATCAACAGACACGAAATGCTCTTTATTGTTGTTGTTGTTGCTGTGGCTCCCGCTGCGGCTGTTCTCATTTTCCACTTTCATGGTGACATTGCTAAAGAAAAGCATGATGATGGTGATGATGCCGCTTAAAATTATTGGCCAGCTCTATAGCCCCCCCCACATTGTTATTGTCTTTGTTATGTGGAAAATTTTAGGAGCTACACTCTCATGCTATGCTCACCTGAGTTAAGTGTCATGAACTGAGAGTTTCCTCCTGACACACCATGTCAGACGACAGAGACAGCGACAGCGACTACCTTCGCCGCAAACCTAGCAAGTCGTAAAATTATGAAATAAGTTTTTGCGGAAATGTCATCGAGTCTTTGCGTAACTCCCATCACATGCAGGTGCTGCCTGCCGTGTTGTAGGAGGTTGGCTTGGCGTGGAGATGGCAAGCAAGGATAACCTTGTCCCATATACACAAAAGCTGTATGTTGTCATTGTGCTTGCCTTTGTGTTTGCCTTTGCCAGTCGAGAGCTTGTTAAGTTTGTAATGAAAAAAAGCGTGTTTAGAGAACTGCAACGAGCGCTTTAGCTGGAATGAATTGTAAGAAGAATTTTGTTTTCAATTGCATAGCACAAAAGTTTGTTAAATTAAAGATTTAAAATGGGAAAACTTTGCCCTTGAAGGTTCTTACTCTTCAGTGAACTTATCATTTGTTGAGACAGTGAAGACAATTGTAGCTTATTAAATATAAAACAGACAAAGGAAAATCGGAAAATCGTTTTGAAGAAGAAATGCTATAAATGTATGAAAGTGAAAGTAAGAAAATTGATATTTATTTATATCCCCCATACAAGTGCTGAATATGATACCGATTCATATCGGCCATATATGTGCCTAAAAAAAATTATAACATATATAGAATCTTGATCGTCATGAGATTTTAAGTTAATGTCAAATCGTTTGTCTATTGAAAGCAAGTTTACTTTCCAACGAGTAAACCTATCCTCTCGAGATTTCAGGCCTTCTTGAGTCGCTCGAGACTGCAATTTCTATCCGATTGGGTTAGAATTTTTTCACGATCATGGACCTCCAACATCTGTATCGAATTTGATCCGAATCGATCCATAACCTGATACTGCTCTTATATAAACCAATCTCTTAAAATTCTTTTGGGTCTCCTCTTTGAAAAAGGAAGTCGGCTCAAGAAAATCCCTGGATTATCAGGAAGATTCGCAATATTGGGAAAGAGGTCAGCAGACTTTACAACAGAGCATTTAGTAAAAAAAGTGGAAGATTACTGGGATATGTACTACAGACGGCTAAAGGAATGCAATAAGACTGTCAGAGCGGCAAAACGTGCCTCCTGGAAGCTCTTCTCCCAACAGGTCGATAGCGGTAATGACGCCGCTAAGAAGAAAAAGATCCTCTCAAAAACCCATGTCAAAACTGAAACGTTAGTAGACGACATGGGAGTGAGAGCAGAGACACCGACGAATATGTTGAGGCTATTGATAACAAGTAAAAGCGTGCTAAGTTCGGCCGGGTCGAATCTTATAAACCCTTCACCATGGATCGCTTTTGTCGAGTTCTTTTCCCGGCATCTCTCCTTCGACAAAAAAAAGGATGAAAGAAAAGAATTGATCTGCTATTAGAGCGATATCAAGATATGGTCCGGTTCGGACCACAATTAGTTTATATGTTGGTGACCTGTGTAAAATGTCACTCAATTCGAATAAGAATTGCGCCCTTTGGGGCTCAAGAAGTAAAATAGAGAGATCGATTTATATGGAAATCGTATCAGGCTATAGACCGATTCAGATCATAATAAACACGTATGTTGATGGTCATGAGAGGATGCGTCGTACAAAATTTCTGGCAAATCGGATAATCATTGCGACCTCTAGAGGCTCAAGAAGTCAAGATCCCAGATTGGTTTATATGGCAGCTATATCAGGTTATGAATCGATTTGAACCTTATTTGGCACAGTGGTTGAAAGGCATAGTAATATATGTCATGCAAAATTTCATCCAAATCGGATAGGAATTGCGCCCTCTAGAAGCTCAAGAAGTCAAGTCCCCAAATCGGTTTATATGACAGCTATATCAGGTTATGAACCGATTTGAATCATACTATGCACAGTTGTTGGAAATCATGATAAAATACTTCGTGCAAAATTTCATTCAAATCGGATAAGAATTGCGCCCCCTAGTGGCTCAAGAAGTCAAGACCCAAGATCGGTTTATATGGCAGCTATATCAGGTTATGAACCGATTCGAATCATACATGGTACAGTTGTTGGGTATCATAACAAAACACGTCGTGCTAAATTTCATTTTAATCGGATAAGAATTGCGTCCTCTAGAGCCTCAAGAAGTCAAGACCCAAGATCGGTTTATATGGCAGCTATATCAGGTAATATACCGATTAGTACCATACTTCGCACAGTTGTTGGAAGTGATATCAAGACACAACGTGCGAAATTTCAGTCAAATCGGAAGAGAATTGCGCCCTCTAGAGGCTCAAGAAGTCAATACCCAAGATCGGTTTGTATGGCAGCTATATCAAAACATGGACCGATATGGCCCATTTACAATCCCAACCTTCAAAGGTTAGCGTGCTTTCGACAGATAGACGGACGGACAGACGGACGGTCGGACGGACGGACAGACGGACGGACAGACGGACGGACAGACGGACGGACGGACGGACATGGCTAGAACGGCATTAAATGTCACGACGATCAAGAATATATACTCTTTATGGGGTCTCAGACGTATATTTTGAGTAGTTACAAACAGAATGGCGAAATTAGTATACGCCCATCCTGTGGTGGAGGGTATAAAAACTCATTTTCCATATGATACGACGGGACTTACGAAATCTTGGAATAATGTGACAGCTTAAGGCTTATTATACCAGAATTTATGACAGAAGAGGCCTTAAGGATCTTCAAACCATTCAAGTCACCCAGACGTGATGGAATATTTCCGGCTTTACTACAGAAGGAGGCGAACTATCTGGCGCCCCATCTGGCCTGTATTTTCACAACGTGCCTAAAACTTTCATATACTCCGAAAGTCTAGCTGGAGGTAAGGGTGGTATTTATACCCAAGCTCGGCAAGCAAGTTATGCGACATTAAAGGCCCACAGACCTATAAGCCTAACGTCCTTTCTACTCAGAATCATGGAACCTATTGTGGACACCATGATAAAGAGTAGAACATCCAGCGAACTGCTCAAATTCAAGGGGAAGATCGTTGGAGATTGCCGTGCATTAGGTAGTGCATAAAATAGAAGAGTCCTTTGATGCCAAGACGCCACATTGGTGGTATGCATTGACATCAAGGGTGTCCTTAACAATGTGCGAACCGACACACTGATCCAATCTTTAAACCAGCACCGGGTTGATGGGGTCCTTGTTAAAACCATATGTCATGCAAGTCAAGCTCTTGCATTTTGGGCAAAAACAAAAAGTTGGATATCATCTTCCGAGAGCGCTAATCACTCACAATTACGTTATGACTCGGATCGTCTTTAAAGAAGTACGGGCCAATGAACCAGCCAGCCCATAAACCGTATCACACTGTGACTTTTTCTGGATGCATTGGTAGCTCTTGCCATGCTTCTGGCTGATCTTCACTTCAAAATTGACAATTTTACTTATTTACGTACCCATTGATCCAAAAATGAGCTTCGTCGCTCAATGGAAGAAACGCGCGATGAACTTTCTAACAGAGCACGCATTTTGATAATAGAGTTCAATAATTTGCAAGCGTTATTCGTTCGAAAGACGATTCATGGTAAAATTATAGACCAAACAGGAGATTTTTGACAGTGAAACAAAACACAAAACGTGCGTGAACCGTTTAAACCAGTGTTGCCAAAAAGATATGAGCTAAAAAATCACCCTTTACTTCTAAGAGGTAAGGATCCAAACCTCTGCCTTGCTGGTCGAAAGGGCCTTGCAGATAGCATATGACTGGGTTAGACCTTCCGGTCTCAATATTAACAGGTCATACTATGGCTGTATAATCGAGGCGACGATAGGAAACCCTGATGGATTAGAAGAGGTTTCCTATCGGATACCTGAAATGACACTTGAGGTCAAGTGCGAGACACTTTTGCCAGGGGCACAGTCTTGGATTGACGGAACTCTGATATTGCCATCTGGAAGATCATGTTACACGGATGGATCAAATCTAGAGGAAATAGTGGCCCTGAGAGACGGTGATTTGTTTTAGACTACCTAACCATAATTTGATCCTGCAGGCAGAGATCCCGGCGATAAAGGAATGCCTGAGGACGTCGCTGTGAACATCTTTACTGATAGTAAACTAGCCTTTAGGTCGATTACATCCAGGACGGTTAGGTCACGAAGAGTGTTGGAGTGTAAGAAGGAGATTAACGCCTCCTCTGAGGCAGGCACAATCCACGAAGCAAGGTGAATGAAAAGCAGACGAATTGGCAGTTCTCTGGCCTTCACTGCCAATTCGTGCAGTCAGTACGACTTATGAGGATATCCGGATCGTGAGACGACGAGGCTATTACTGAAAAGAAGTAAGAAGGAAGTCAGTATAGCTTTCAATATCATAACAGGACACATCGGACTACGAGCTCACTTATGCGAAATCGGTGCGGCAATCGATAGCATGTGCAAGACATGAGAAGATGAGATGTTGCACAGTGGGAGATTTGAAAAAACTAATAAAAAATAAGCTGTGCAAGAACGGTTAGAGAAATTTGGAACGGTTAGAGCTAAGGTGTTAGTGAGTTTGTGTGCAAAATTTCAAGGCCCTAGGTGGTCCGGGCGCCTCTTGGCTGGCCCCTTAATTTTGTCACCTCGTTACTCCGAAAAATTGTTGGGGCTGCAAAATCTTCATTTGTGGTCGGATTTTCAATATTCTGTTTTTTCTGTATAGATATTGTAAACCTCCGCTTGAGGTATACAATATCTCCACTGGTTGTTGATGATATTCAACTTAAAAATCTTTTTGCTGCAATTTTGATCGAGATCTTGGGGATTTGGGATTATTTTGGGGTTTTTTGTAAATACATGTAAAAAGGCGTTACGCTCGGCCGGGCCGAACTTTGGAGTGTTGATAAGATTCCGGAGTGTTGATGAGACTCCGGAGTGTTGATAAGACTCCGGAGTGTTGATAAGACTCCGGAGTGTTGATAAGACTCTGGTGGGTTGCTTAGACTCCGGAGTGTTGATAAGACTCGGGAGAATTGATGAGAGTCCGGAGTGTTGATAAGACTCCGGAGTGTTGGTAAGACTCCGGCGTGTTGATAAGACTCCGAAGTGTGGATAAGATTCCGGATTGTTGATAAGACTCCGGAGTGTTGATGAGACTCCGGAGTGTTGATAAGGCTCCGGAGTATTCATAAGACTTCGAAGTGTTGATAAGACTTCGGAGTGTTGATAAGACTCCGGAGTGTTGATAAGACTCCGGAGTGTTGATAAGACTCCAGAGTGTTGATAAAACTCCGGAATGTTGATAAGACTCTGGAGTGTTGATAAGACTCCGGAGTGTTGATAAGATTTCGGAGTGTTGATAAGACTCTGGAGTGTTGATAAGACTCTGGAGTGTTAATAAGACTCCGGAGTGTTGATAAGACTCCGGAGTGTGGATAAGTTTCCGGATTGTTGATAAGACTCCGGAGTGTTGATGAGACTCCGAAGTTTTAATAAGACTCCGGAGTGTTGATAAGACTACGGAGTGTGGATAAGATTCCGGATTGTTGATAAGACTCCGGAGTGTTGATAAAACTCCGGAGTGTTAATAAGACTCCGGAGGGTTGGTTGGACTCCGGAGTGTTGATAAGACTCCGGAGTGTTGATAGGACTCCGGAGTGTTGATAAGACTCCGGAGTGTTGATAAGACTCCGGAGTGTTGATAATACTCCGAAATGTTGATAAGAGTCCGGAGTGTTGATAAGACTCCAGAGTTTTTATAATACTTCGGAGTGTTAATAAGATTCCGGAGTGTTGGTAATACTCCAGAGTGTTGGTAAGACTCCGGAGTGTTGATAAGATAAACGGGTTCATAAGATTAAGCCCAGTCGAATTAAATACCCGTTTACTTGTAAAAATGTCTTTCCCTCATCACCATCTCTTAGTGTTTCTTATTATGCGTTTAGTTTCAAATAATAGTTCCATTGTTTTTATTTGTTTTATCGTTGTTATATGTATTACTAGATTATAATTACTATCATCCTTCTGTCCCTCCATCCTCTACCTCACAATGTCCTTCTCGAAGGCAATCATCATTAACTAACATAAATAATCTTCATTCTTCCGCAATTATCATTTTATTATTTTTCACTAAAATCTTCCTTTGGCAACATATATTTTCCATTTCCATTTATTGATTTATTTTTTTGGCCAATGTTTATTTAGAGCAGCTTAATGGACGCTTGCAACTGTTCAAGAGTATGGCTGAGTAATTAGAAATTCTGTAGATTTGTGGGCGAGAAAGAGAAGAAGCGAAAGGGCATGCAGCTGAAACAGGGGTTGAGGGTTAAGTGAAATTCAGGTTAGCCATTAAAAAAAAAAAAAAAACAATTACTTCAGGTGGTTTATATGAAATTGAAAATAATTTCTATCTAATGTAATATTAATCGAACGAACAATGGAAATACATTAACCTACTTTTCAAAATGGCCTTGTGGCAGATGATAATAGTTTGTCTTTATAGTATACATGAGACCATAATATGAAGTTGTATGGGAAAACTAGTTTTAATTATTAGAACAGTGTGTTACAGAAATGGAGAGGAAAAATGGTTCATGTTATGGAACATGGATGGCTGAGTTGAGCTCTTTCAAAATTGTTATATAAATAAGGCCTAATATAGCCTGTCCTCATCCTAAATGAAGATGTTTGACAATTGCAGTGGGTTAGTGAAATGGTCTACAAAATGTCCATCATTCACTTACTTACTAAGTTGGCTGTCACTGTCGAAGTAAGAATAGATTTCCAAGCGCTTTATTCTGCTCTCCTTCTCCAATTTCTTGCCCTAGTTTCGATATTTCTTTCATTTTTTGGCCATTACTTCGTAGTTTTGATATTACCATTCCGGTTTCATCATCAGAATCATCATTCTCTATTCGCCCACTAAAGCAGGCGCTGAATTCATTCTCGCTCATTGACCTTTAGATAGCAGCGTAAATAAACTGAAGTTTGTAGAGGAAATACATCTTTGTTGGAAACCTAGTGCAGTAATCTTCAGTAAAAAGAAGTGAGCACTAATATTAATCGCCTTCCTGCGAACACCATAACTTCTGTCAAGTACGGAAGTATGTGGAGTAGCATACAACATAAGATCGCTGAAAATAAATAAAATATTCTAAGACAATAGAGTAACGACCATAAAAGTTATAATGCTCAGGAAGACCATATTAATCACATTTTTTTGCCAAATCGTTCTCATTTATCACAAGATCGGCTGGTAACAACAAAATAGCCCACAAGCTGAAGCTCACATTGAAGAAACAGAGAAATATTGAACATTAAGAGAATTTAAGAGCATTATTTCAGAACATGGCAACATAAGTTGCTAGACAATGAAAACCATTTTTCAGTGCTTGAGAAGTCTACCAACGTGAATGGATGATGATAAACCGCATACTACAAATTGACAACATTACTTTGGCAGAGTAGACAAGGAAGTAATGTCAAAAGATCTATTGGCGCAACAACAGTAATGAACAACTCATGAAGTGAAGATAACCAAACGTACCATAACATACAAGAGTTCATAAGAATAGGGGCCAGGTCTGGGCAAATTTTGGACAATTTCATTGAATTTTTAACTTTTGGGAAAATTTCAATGATATTTGGGAAACAAATTCAAGAAATTTCGTCTTCAAAACTATAATTTCTGGGTGGACCTGGGCCAAGTTTAGTTGAGGTTAGGTTGGTGGAGGATGATGCCAAGACATAAGTTGTCTTACTGTATCGACCCATCGATACAGTATGGGATTCAAATGAAAGGTATTAAGGAGTAGATTTCGAATATGGTCTGGAAGGAGCAATGAGCTATAGTATTTGTTAATATCGTAAGGGGGCAGACCCTCCCCCTTACCCCAAAAGTTCCACGCAAAAATAAAAGTCGACCCATCGATACAGTATGGGACTGAAATAGAAGGGGTTCGGTAGTGGAATACTAACTTGATAATAAACATTTGGTCCAGGTACCCAGGGTTGGACGACAACGTCAATATGGGGCTCAAATGCGATAATGGAGTATTAGTATTAGGGAGTAGATTACGTATATGGTCGGGAAGGAGCAATACATTTTAGAATTTGTTGATATCGAAGGGGGGCCCTTACCCCAAAAACACCATCCCAAAATAAAAGTGAACCAATGGGGACAATATGGGACTCATATGAAAGGTATTCGAGAGTAGAGTACGAATTTGGTATTAACAAGTAAAAGCGTGCTAAGTTCGGCCGGGCCGAATCTTATATACCCTCCACCAAGGATCGCATTTGTCGAGTTCTTTTCCCGGCATCTCTTTTTAGGCAAAAAAAGGATATAAGAAAAGATTTGCTCTGCTATTAGAGCGATATCAAGATATGGTCCGGTTTGGACCACAATTATATTTTATGTTGGAGACCTGTGTAAAATGTCAGCCAATTCGAATAAGGATTGCGCCCTTTGTGGGCTCAAGAAGTAAAATAGAGAGATCGATTTGTATGAGAGCTGTATCGGGCTATATACGGATTCAGACCATAATAAACACGTATGTTAATGGTCATGAGAGAATCCGTCGTACAAAATTTCAGGCAAATCGGATAATAATTGCGACCTCTAGAGGCTCAAGAAGTCAAGATCCCAGATCGGTTTACATGGCAGCTATATCAGGTTATGAAACGATTTGAACCGTATTTGGCGCAGTTGTTGGATATCATAACAAAATACTACGTGCCAAAATTCATTCAAATTGGATAATAATTGCGCCCTCTAGAGGCTCAAGAAGTCAAGACCCAAGATCGGTTTATATGACAGCTATATAAGGTTATGGACCGATTTGAACCATACTTAGCACAGTTGTTGGATATTATAACAAAACACGTCGCGCAAAATTTCATTCCAATCGGATAAGAATTGCGCACTCTAGAGGCTCAAGAAGTTAAGACCCAAGATCGGTTTATATGACAGCTATATAAGGTTATAGACCAATTTGAACCATACTTGGCACAATTGTTGGATGTCATAACAAAACGCGTCGTGCAAAATTTCATCCCAATCGGATAAGAAGTGTGCCCTCTAGAGGCTCAAGAAGTCAAGACCCAAGATCGGTTTATATGGCAGCTATATCAAAACATGGACCGATATGGCCCATTTACAATACCAACCGACCTACACTAATAAGAAGTATTTGTGCAAAATTTCAAGCGGCTAGCTTTACTCCTTCGGAAGTTAGCGTGCTTTCGACAGACAGACGGACGGACGGACGGACGGACAGACGGACGGACATGGCTAGATCGGCATAAAATTTCAAGACGATCAGGAATATATATACTTTATGGGGTCTCAGACGAATATTTCGAGTAGTTACAATCAGAATGACGAAATTAGTATACCCCCCATCTTATGGTGGAGGGTATAAAAATGTGACTCAAGTACTTGGGGGACCACACCGATCCGAAAACCCATTCAAATGGGCATTTTAGATGATTATGACAATATGGGACTCCAAAAATCTCCCTTACCAAATGGGAATATTTGCCAATCATGCCTATATGGGGTACATATGGTGTTAAGTAAAAAAAAAAATATGTCGCTTGGTGTTAAAAGAGCAGCGGTGAAGGCCTAGTTCATTTGGTTTATAAAAAAAATCCATTACAATTTTGTCGGTAGAAAAAATATTAATGAAATTTTGTCTTTAAAAAAATATTTCGGTCCAAATTTTTTAAGAAAATTTTTCACTGAAATTTCTTCTCAAGAAAAAGTGAGAATTTGTCTTTGGAGAAAATATCATTGACATTCCTTTATTGAAATTTTTATTAAACATATTGGGTTGCCCAAAAAGTAATTGCGGATTTTTCATATAGTCGGCGTTGACAAATTGTTTTTCACAGCTTGTGACTCTGTAATTGCATTCTTTCTTCTGTCAGTTATCAGCTGTTACTTTTACCTTGCTTTAGAAAAAAAGTGTAAAAAAAGTATATTTGATTAAAGTTCATTCTAAGTTTTATTAAAAATGCATTTACTTTCTTTTAAAAAATCCGCAATTTCTTTTTGGGCAACCCAATACTTTCTTAGAAATATAAATTTCGGGATGGGGGAGGCCCTTAGACGCCTCTGACTACGTTGGTGGTTCACATATAAACCGATCTCCCGATTTGATATCTTGAGCCCCCGGGAAACCGCAATTGTTATCCGATTTGGCTGAAATTACGTCGTGTTTCGTTATTACATTCATCATCCATACCATATATGATCCAAATCGACCTATAACCTCATATAGTTACCATCAGTAGCGAAGGCAGACCAGCTTTCTGGGTGGCTAAAGCCCTTTAAAAAGCAATAAAGTTAGCAAATTTTATTGAAAGTAAGGAATATTTTAAAATTCTGGAATGGGCTACAAGTTTTCTGGGGGGTGCGTAACCCACCTCCCAGAGGTCTTTCTAAGCTTATGGCTACCATATAAACCGAACTACCAACTTGACATCATGAGCGCCTGGAAGCCGCAATTGTCGGCCAATAGGGCTGAAATTTTGCACTTTGCTTCAAATCGGTGTATAATGTGATATAACTCCCATATAAATTTTTTAAATTCTGGGTTGGTCTAAAACTTTTCTGGGGGGTGCTTAGCCCACTCCCCAGAGACCTTTTTACGATTATGACTCCCCTATAAACCGAAATCCTGAGCACCTGGAAGCCGCAATTGTCGGTCGATATGGCTGAAATTTTGCACTTAGTATTCTGCTATGACATGCAACATGCGTGGTGAGTATAGTCAAAATCGGTGTATTATGTGACATAGCTCCCGTAGAAACCCATCTCCTGATAGTTCTTTTACGGCCCCTACAGGAAGAAAATTTTTATGTAAAGTACACATGTGGCCATGTCAACTAAGATCATTTATATAAATTTTAGTAGAATCCATGGTAATGGGTTCCCTAAGCACGTTTTTACTTTTATAGAGTACTAGCTGAACAGGGCCCGCTCCGCTACGCCTTCTTTCACACTCTTATTTTATCTGAGCCCTATACGGTCACGCCAGGAAATTAGACCTGTTTGGGGATGCTTGTACAGCCTTTCAGATTTTTCGCGCCAATGTGGGTATTATATTGGTGATTTTCTCCCAAATACCTTTCATTGGAGCCTTATATTGCCAGGGTCGATGAATATGTCCGGTATGGGGGTGTTTTTGGGCGTAAGGCGGATCCCCATATATCAGATTCGTGCTCATGCCACAAATACCTTTCATTCGAGCCTCATATTGCGATTATTGGTTTATATTCCATTTGGCTGGTGGCTTTGGAGGTGGGGCGGCCCCCTAAATATCCCACCCTAAATAAGGATGCAAATTTCTGTATTCATGTTATTATAAACAAACTCGCTTAAATCGCCCCAACCATCTCCCAGATCTGGCGTCTTTGAAAAAAAGGTTAAGGAGAGGGTTCGCCCATTAAAGTTTGGATGTTAGATCTACTTCATTCTCTTGAATTTGTGGTGGATTGGAGTAGCTAAACTCTTTCCCAACAACCACATTGGAGTTACATATTGCTATAGTCGGTATATATGTGTGGTTTAGGGGGAGTTTTTGAGGTGAGGCGTCCCCAAAAAAAACTTGGCAATGAAACAGATACAGATTTGGGCCCCTTTTTACCATAATCCACAAATATGTCCAGTTTCAGCGGTATGCAGGGTGGGACGGCCACCCACGTACTTAGCCCTTAATAATTACAGCATCGTGCTTTAATCTCAAATTTCTTTAATTTGAGCCCCAATTGCCATTGGTTTAGGGGGAGTTTATGGGGTGACACGACCCCCAAACATTTAGCCTCAAAATTGAATATCAAATTCGAATTTTCTACTATCAAATACCTATTATTTATCGCCATAGTAGGCAACATGACCGGTTTGAAGGGATTTTTGGGGGGCGGACCCTGAAGTAATATCAGCATCGTGCTAGAGCACGATTTTGTTTCAGCCCCATAATGTCAAGCATTTTGAAGGTGGTTATCATATATTCTCGTTCAGATTCACACTAATTATTTATTATTTTGTATTGGTTATTTACATTGAAAATTATATTTCAAAGCGACCACTTTGTTAAAGATTCGCAGGTCCTCCTGAGGTGGGCCCTCAGGCACCCAAAAATATTTTTATACCCTCCACCATAAGATGGGGGGTATACTAATTTCGTCATTCTGTTTGTAACTACTCGAAATATTCGTCTGAAACCCCGTAAAGTATATATATTCTTGATCGTCGCGACATTTTATGTCGATCTAGCCATGTCCGTCCGTCTGTCCGTCCGTCCGTCTGTCTGTCGAAAGCACGCTAACTTCCGAAGGAGTAAAGGTAGCCGCTTGAAATTTTGCACAAATACTTCTTATTAGTGTAGGTCGGTTGGTATTGTAAATGGGCCATATCGGTCCATGTTTTGATATAGCTGCCATATAAACCGATCTTGGGTCTTGACTTCTTGAGCCTCTAGAGTGCGCAATTCTTATCCGATTGGAATGAAATTTTGCACGACGTGTTTTGTTATGATATCCAACAACTTTGTCAAGAATGGTTCAAATCGGTCCATAACCTGATATAGCTGTCATATAAACCGATCTTGGGTCTTGACTTCTTGAGCATCTAGAGTACGCAATTCTTATCCGATTGGAATGAAATATTGCACGACGTGTTTTGTTATGATATCCAACAACTGTGCCAAGTATAGTTCAAATCGGTCCATAACCTGATATAGCTGCCATATAAAACGATCGTGGATCTTGACTTCTTGAGCCTCTAGAGGGCGCAGTTCTTATCCCATTGGAATGAAATCTTGCACTACGTATTTTGTTATGATATCCAACAACTGTGCCAAGTATAGTTCAAATTGGTCTTTAACCTGATATAGCTGCCATATAAAACGATCGTGGGTCTTGACTTCTTGAGCCGCTGGAGTGCGCTATTCTTATCCCATTGGAATGAAATCTTGCAAGACGTGTTTTGTTATGATATCCAACAACTGTGCCCAGTACGGTTCAAATCGGTCCATAACCTGATATAGCTGCCATATAAAACGATCGTGGGTCTTGACTTCTTGAGCCTCTAGAGTGCGCAATTCCTATCCGATTTGAATGAATTTTGGCACGTGGTATTTTGTTTTGATATGCAACAACTGTGCCAAGTATGGTTCAAATCGGGTAATAACCTGATATAGCTGCCATATAAACCGATCTTGGGTATTGACTTCCTGGGCCTCTAGAAGGCGCAAATCTTATCCGATTTGGCTGAAATTTTGCATTACGTATTTTATTCTTACTTTCAACAACTGTGTCAAATAAGTTTCAAATCGGTTCATCACCTGATATAGCTGCCATATAAACCGATCTGGGATCTTGAATTCTTGAGCCTCTAGAGGTCGCAATTATTGTCCGATTAGAATGAAGTTTTGCACGACGTGTTTCGCTATGACTTCCACCATCTATTCTTAATTAGGTTCAAATCGGTCCATAACCTGATATAGTTGCCATATAAACCGATCTGGGATCTTGACTTCTTGAGCCTCTAGAGGACGCAATTATTATTCGATTTTGCTGAAATTCTGCATTGTTATGACTTTCAACAACTGTGCTAAGAATAGTTCCAATCGGTCCATAACCTGATATAGCTTCCATATAAATCGATATGGTGTCTTGACTGAGCCACTAGTGGGCCTATAAACCGATCTCCCTCTTTTACTCCTCCAGCCCCTAAAGTGCGCAATTCTTACCAGATTTGGGTGAAATTTTACACAATGACTTTTACTATGGTCTCCAATATTCAGTTCAATTGTGGTTCGAAATGAACTATAACTAGATATTGGTCCAATAACAAAGCAATTATTTTTTTTATCCTTGTTTTTTGTCAGATATGTACTCTACTTTTAAATACCTTTCATTGGATACCCATATTGGTTGCTCAAAGCGGCTAAAGTGTCTAGTTGGGTGGTGTTCTTAAGGGTGGGGGCCCTCCGACACTTAGGGTAACATTTTAGTGCCAAGTTCGTACACCACTCTTAAATACCTTTCATTTGATACCCATATTGCCCAAAGCGGTGAAAAAGACCTCTTGGGGCTTTTTTGGGGGGTGGGCGACCCCCCGAAAATTAAGAATGCAATTTTTACATCAAATTCGTACTCTACTCTTAAATACCTTTCATTTAATACCCATATTGTCCTAAACGGTAAACATGCCCGCTCGGGTGGGTTTTGGGATGGGGCGTCCCCCCTGGTTACATGGCCTTACAATTTTATACCAATTTCGTGTTTTTGGGGTACCCATAAGGTGGTACCATAAATCGGTGCACGCATCTCCGAGATCTGGCATTTTTGAAAATTTGGGTTAGGGGGAGAGTCCGCCCCCCCTCCCCACCATTCAGATATCAAGTCTTAAATTCATTCAGATATTAAGTCTTAAAATTTGTTTTTAATATATTTTTGCATCTTCGTTACAGGTATGTGCCCTTAGAAAAAAAATTGGTTTATAATTTGGCGGTAAGTGGAAAAATGAATCAAAAAATTTTTTTTTATATCTATGTATGCATAGTTTTCCACTAACTTTATATTCATGGCTTACATATAACAACTCTTAAATTTACACTTTTACAACTAAACTTAGATTTTATGAAATACTCTTTGTCATCTCTTCAGCTGTAAAGGTCTTGGGACCCCTGCTGCTAATTGGCACCTCTTGAACATTCGCAGCAGAACCCAAATACTCTGGATCGTTTTTAAGAAATATTCCCGAATTTCCCACAAAGTAATCTCTCTTGCCATGTTTGTGTTTCAAAATTTGCAGGAAATTTTTAAACGCTTTATCTGTGACATCGAAAGTTCCCGGCTCTCTTGTGGTAGGATACAATTTGGCAGATACCATAAAATGTTGATAGGAATAGCCAGGATAAAAGTCCACTGCATACTCCACACGAGGGTATAGCTCTCGCGATACCACCAGGCCATCGGGAGAGCCCACACCTTCATTGTCATTACAAGTTGCGGTCTTATAAAACGGGCAGATGTGATACTTGGCTGAACCCAAGAAATGCTCAAAAACCTTTTCGTGGCCTTGAACATTAAAATCGCCCGTTATGATATACAGGCCAGGAAATTCAGCTTTTATATATTGCAGTAACTCACTGAGGCCTCTATAGGAGTAAGGATTTAGATAGTCATTAAAGACTTGGGTCATCTGAATGAAATAAAATTGCTTGGAATCCGTATATCTTTGAAACTTTGTCACAAAACACCAATTGCCATTGGATCCCTTCAGCTTCACTGTGGCCCCAACGGGATAGGCTACCTTCAAGGAAACCGCTGAGTAATCACCTTCCGACTTTGTTTCCCAATAGCCTTGTATGTAATGGTCACGATAGTTGTTCAAGTCCCTGGGCTCAAAGCCATTGGCAATGTTCTGCAAATGATATTTGGCAATGCCATTGTCATAGACATCTGTCTTGGCCAACTGATTCATGGACATGAACGAGGGTTGAGTTCCAGCGCCACCACCATTGCCACCAATCCAAAGTAAAAAGTACACCAGGAAGTTGTTTATGGAACGTAACGTCGTCTCAGTCTCCGAGGAAATATGCAGCAGTGTATCAAATTGTGCCATCACGCCAAATGCCAAAGGTAACACTGGAGTTGGAGCATTTATACCAAATCATTGGCACATATATTTTAATGTGTGTGTGTGGGTGAACCGGCAAAGCACCGTGGGTGATTAAATTTAAAAATTCCATTTGACAAGGCAACGCACAAAGTCTTGGGAGTCAGAACTTTAAGCATAAAAAATGTTAACAAAGAACGTAAGCCAGCCAACGCATTAAAATAAATCACATCATAATGTTCTGTGTTACCCAAAAAAAAAATCACCTATCTACAGTTATTTTGAAAGAACAATGGACGACTCGGGAAACAATGGATGAGAAAATTTACATATAAACATAAAACTAAAATTGGGCTAAGAACACGTTTGTAGGTGTAAAGATGGGTCAAGTCGATTCGCATAACATCTCCACCTTGTATCGCGTTTTGCACGTTCTACAGTTGAATTCTGTTTGGTAAGAACTCATTTTGATGTTACTGGACAAGGTGAAGAATATCTTCCCATTCTGAAAAGATCTGTTGTTGGTAGGTTTAACAAGTAAAAATGTGTTAACCTAGGACCGACCGGTGTAGAGTTCTTTGTACGGTTTCTCTTTAAAAGCAACAAAATGAGGTGTCAAACATTAAATCCCCTCGATTTTTCTATACGAATGAGAATTGCCTCCTTTGGGTACTCAAGGCGTCAAATGCAAATTGCAAACTTGCCCATGAACATTGCATTAAGGAACAGGGACAAACTTCTCTCATATCAATGAGTGCTGCCCGATTCGAATTTAAGCTCATAATAAGGGGCCACTATTTTATAGCGAAGTCCGAACGGTGTGCCGCAGTGCGACACCTCTTTATGGAGAAGTTTTACAAAGTACCTCACAAATGTTACCAGCATTTAGAGGGGATAACGACCACTGAAAATGTATTCTGATGTTCTAGCCATGCTAACCGCTGCGCTTCGGTGGGAGATCGAATTATTGGGTTGCCCAAAAAGTAATTGCGGATTTTTTAAAAGAAAGTAAATGCATTTTTAATAAAACTTAGAATGAATTTTAATCACACATACTTTTTTTCTAAAGCAAGCTAAAAGTAACAGCTGATAACTGACAGAAGAAAGAATGCAATTACAGAGTCACAAGCTGTGAAAAAATTTGTCAACGCCGACTATATGAAAAATCCGCAATTACTTTTTGGGCAACCCAATATATGGGAGCTTTATAAGCTTATGATCTCATATGGACCATCACTGTCACAGTTTTTCAATGTTATACCTAAATGCCACGTGCAAAATTTCTAACAAATTGTAAAAAAATGGCGCCCTCTTGAGGCGAAAAAAGTCAAATCTGTAGATCGGTTTATATGAGAGCTATATCGGGCTATGAACCAATTTCGACCATACTTGGCACAATTGTTGAAAGTCATAAAACACCACGTTCAAAATTTCATCCAAACCGAATAACAATTGCGCCCTCTAAAGGCTCAAGAAGTCAAGATCAGTTTATATGGGAGCTACATCAGGACCTGAAACAAAACACTAAACTAAATTTCCCATGAACTTTCCATTAAGAAACAAGGGATACTTTTCTTATATCAATGAGTAAAGTCCCATTAAAGTTTAAGCTCAATGATAAGGGGACTATTTTTTAGCCGAGTCCGAAAGACGTGGTGTATAGCGACACCACTTGGCAGGGAAGTTTCAACATGGCATGATACCTTTCAAATGTAGCTAGCATCGAAGGAGTAAAGCTAGGCGCTTGACATTTTGCAGAAATACTTTCTATCAGTGTAGGTCGGTTGGGATGGTAAATAGACTATAACGGTCTTTGTTTTAATATAGCTGCCATAAAAGCCGATCTTGGATATTGACTTCCTGAGCCACTAGAGGGCGCAATTCTTATCCGATTTTGCTCAACTTTTGCGTGAGGTCCATTTTTATGACTTCCAATTACCATGCTAAGTATGGTTCAAATCGGTCCATAACCACATATATTGGGTTGCCCAAAAAGTAATTGCGGATTTTTTAAAAGAAAGTGAATGCATTTTTAATAAAACTTAGAATGAACTTTAATCAAATATACTTTTTTTACACTTTTTTTCTAAAGCAAGCTAAAAGTCACAGCTGATAACTGACAGAAGAAAGAATGCAATTACAGAGTCAGAAGCTGTGAAAAAATTTGTCAACGCCGACTATATGAAAAATCCGCAATTACTTTTTGGGCAACCCAATAGCTGCCATCTAACCCAAAATCGGATCTTGATTTCTCGAGCCACTAGAGGGCGCCATTCTTATCCGATTTGGCTCAAATTTTGCATGACATGTTTTCTTATAACTTCCAATAGCTGTGCTATGTATGGTTGAAATCGGTTCATAACTTGATATAGCTGCCATATAAACCATCTTGGTTCTTGACTTCTTAAGTGGGCGCAAAGTATTTTGTTATGACCTCTAACAATTTTGCTTAATATGTTGAAAATCAGTTCATAACTTAATATAGTTGACATATAAACCGATTTCGGATCTTGACTATCTGATTTTCCTTAAATTTTTCACGAAGTGTTTTGTAATGACTTCCAACAACTATGCCAAATATGGTCTAATCTGGTTCATAACCGGATATAGCTGCCATATAAACCAATCTCGGAGCTTGAATTCTTGAACCACTAGAGGGCGCAATTCTTTTCCGATTTCGGTGAAGTTTTGCATGAAGTATTTCGTTATGACTTTCACCAAAAACGCCAGGTATGTTCAAAATCGGTTCATAACTTGATATAGCTGCTTTATAAACCGATCTCGAATCTTGATTTCTTGCGCCGCTAGAGGGCGCAATTCATATATCGGTATATAACCTGGTATAGTTATCACATAAACCGATCTCGCATCTTGACTTCTTAAGCCATTAGAGGGCGCAACTCTCATCCGATGTTGCTTAAATCTTTCACGAAGTGGTTTGTAATGACTTCCAACAACTGTGCCAAATATTGTCCAAGTATAGCGGTACTTGCCAAGTATGGCAAGTATAGCGGGTTATGAACCGCGCTATACTTGCCATATAAACCGATCTCAGATCTTGACTTCGGTAGCCACTAGAGGGCACAATTCTTTTCCGATTTGGGTGAAATTTAGCATGAGATGTTTTGTTATGACTTCCAACCACAACGACAAGTATGGTCGAAATCAGTTCATAACGTGATATAGATGCCATACAAACCGATCTCGGATCTTGACTTCTTCAGCCTCTAGAGGGCCCAATTATTTTCCGATTTCGATGAAATTTTGCATGCAGTGTTTTGTTATGACTTCCAACAACGCCAAGAATGGTCGAAATCGGCTCATAACTTAATATAGCTGCCATATATACCGATCTCGGATCTTGACTTCTTAGGCCGCTAGAGGACGCAATTCATATCCGATTTCGCTGAAATTTAGCATAAAGGTTTTGTTATGATTTCTAACAATTTTGCTAAGTGTGGTCAAAATCGGTTCATAACTTACTTTAGCTACTATATAAACCGATCTCGAATATTGACTTTTTGGGCCGCTAGAGGGCGCAATTATTATCCGATTTTGCTGAAATTTTCCATGACGTGTTTTATTATGAATTTTAACAATTGTGCTAAGTATATTCGAAATCGGTTCGTAAATCGATATAGCTGCCATTTAAACCGATCTCGGATCTTGACTTTTTAAGCCACTAGAGGGCGCAATTATTATTCGATTTGGCTGAAACTTTGCATGATATGTTTCGTTATAACTTCTAACAACGGTGCTAAGTATGTTCGACATCGGTTCGCAAATCGATATAGGTGCCAAATAAACCGATCTGGCATCTTGACATCTAGAGCCGATAGAGGGCGCAATTCTTATCCAATATTGCTGAAATTTTGTATGTAGTGTTATGACTTTCAACAATTGTACTAAGTACGGTCCCAATCCGTCATTAACCTGATATAGCTCCCACATAAACCGATCTCCCAATTCTACTTCTTGAGCCCCTCTAGGGTGCAAATCTTATCCTATGTCACTGAAATTATGCACAATGACTTCTATTGTAGTCTCCAACACCCAAACCAAGTATGGTTCGAATCGGTCTATTGCTTATATAGCTCCAATAGCAAAGCAATTCTTATCCTTTATCCTTTGTTTACCTATAAAGAAATATCGGGCAAAGAATTTGACGAAATGCGATCATTGATGGAGGGTATATAGGATTCGGTTCGGCCAAACTGAGAACGCTTCTACTTGTTTTTCCATAAGTAGATTAAGTTCGAAGATGGGCTATATGAGACTATATCTTGATATAGCTTTCATATAGACTGATCTGCCCACTTAAGTTCTTAAGCCCATTAAGGCTACATTTCTTATCCGGTTTCACTAAAATTTGACACAATGTTTTGTGTTAGGCTCCTCGACATTCGTATCGAGTATGGTCAAGGTCGGGCTATATTTGGACATAGCTGTTATATATACCGATTTAATTTCTTGGTCCCATAAGAGTCGCATTTATTTTCCGATTTCGCTAAAAATTCGGCACAGTAAGCTTTGTGCGGCTCTTCAACATACGTGTTCAATATGGGCACGATCTTTCTATATTTGGATAAAGCTTACATATAGACTGGTCTTCTGTGTCCGATATTGTTCCGATATTTCTATATTTTGATATAGCTTTCATATATACCGACCTTCCGAGTTAAGTTCTTGGAGCCATAAAAGAAGCGTTTATTACCCAATTTCGCTGAAAATAGGTTCAGTGAGCTGTTTTAGACTCTTCGACATCCGTGTTTAATATGACCCCGATCAGTCAAGATTTAGATATAGAAGCCTCTTCTGGTTTTAAAATTCGCAAAATGAAAGAAATCCAGTTTTGTGTCTGTTATGGCGAAGATCATTTAATTTTACAATATTTTCGTTTGTCTCTCTTCCGTGACGTGCTCAATGATCGGAGATTCTCTTTGGAAATGGAAAAAGAAAGCCACAGATCGCAACATACACCAATCACTAGGTGACGCGTTTCGTAATTTGGTTCGAATAACTCATCGGCCATATTAGATGTGAAGGCTTCAAGGGCCGTACGTTGGTGTGTTGTACTTATACCGAATTTATTGCGAAAATGCCTCTTTGATATAAATACCACATTAACAACGCTCGACAATCCTGTCTGTTAGCTTTACTTTCCCCAATGCATGAGTTTTTGTGTAATGGCAGATTTTTTGTCTACACAATTAGACTACTCCCATGGCATGCACATGATTCTGTGCATCTGTTGGAAGTTGTATTGATGACTACGAGAGCTAAATAATGGCAACGGCTCTCGCTGTTGCTCCGTGTGCCCAGGTTCGAATCCCGACCAGGCTCCGCCGAATTTTTCATTTTGAACAACGGCTCTCGCTGTTGCTCCGTGTGCCCAGGTTCGAATTCCGGCAGGGCTCCGCCAAATTGTCTAATTTTCAAGTTTTTTTTACCTACTAGGTCGAAGATCATTTAATTTTACAATTTTTTACTTTCTTTCTCTTCCGATGTGAACTCATTGATCGGACATTCTCTTCGCAAAGGAAAGCCAGAGATAGCAGCACACACCAACCACTAAGAGACGCGTTTCGCAATTTGGTTCGAATTACTCATCAGTCATATTAGGTGTGAAGGCCTCAAGGGCCATACGTTGGTATGTTGTACTTATACCGAATTTATTGCGAAAATGCCTCTTTGATATAAATACCACATTAACAACGCTCGACAATCCTGTCCGTTAGCTTTACTTTCCCCAATGCATGAGTTTTTGTGTAATGGCAGATTTTTTGTCTACACAATGCCACTACTCCCATGGCATGCACATGATTCTGTGCATCTGTTGGAAGTTGTATTGATGACTGCGAACGCTAAATAATGGCAACGGCTCTCGCTGTTGCTCCGTGTGCCCAGGTTCGAATACTGGCCGGGATCAATCCAATTTTTTTATTTTCATGCCATCAGTACAATTTCCAACAGATGAACAGAATCATGTTTATACCATGAGAATAGTATAATGGTGTAGACAAAAAATCGTTAGCCGATATTTTCTGAATCGTCTTTTATGGTTAGGTCCTTCTTACCACATAGAAATTTGGTTAGAATATGCATTCCAACATGGATATGTCAAGGTTTGCAAGATATAAGGTAAAGAAAATATTTCGATTTGCGTTTTCGAAATCAGGAACAGACTTGATAGCAGCTGTATAGGCCAATTACACGATTTAAAGTCTTGGGTACATAAAAGGCGCATTTATTATCCGTTTGCACTGAAATTTGGTATAATGAGTTGTATTACACCTTACATATCCTCCCCGTAGATCAGCCTGTATTTAAGTATAGCTGCCATATAGACCAATATTCTGTTTTACCATCTTGAAAAGTGAAATTTATTTGTCAACAATGTCTTAAGGAGCAATTTTTACTGACTCCCTTTTGACTATATTCACTGGTATTCACAGATATTACGAGCCAATAAATTCTCTTGGCTCTACATGAGTGCCGCAAAGCTCTGAATCTTTGTCATTGCCTTCAATAAAATTACTTTGTAGAACATTATCCTTATTATACGGGGATTTATTGAATGTTCAATAAAAATCCTTAATTTATTGTCCACCATTCCCTTCACCAAAGAGACCTGTTGGACATTTTCGGAAAATATATGAAGCGCCAAAATAAAAAAAAACACACACACACGCTCGTTTTCAAGTATAGGCCAAGCATACTTTTAGGCACTGCAGGAAAAATATGTTAAATTATTAAAATAACAAAACAAGTCCAAGAACAAATAAAACCAACACCATTGCTAACAGCGAAGAGGTTTAGTTACAAGAAATAAACAACACCAACATCCGGAGTAATGCGAACAGAACAGAAAATAAATAAATAAAGTCATGTCGCAAAGGAACGGAAAAAAGAAAACTAATTTACATAAAAATTGAATTATATTAAGACAACGTGAGCACAACTTGAACTAGGCGACACCAAGAGCACGTTCTCTGCTACTACCTCTCACACTCTCTCCCTCTCTCTCTCTCTCACTCTCTTCTCGCTATTAGTGCCTGTAGTGGCCATGGTGTGGTTATTCTTGTTTTTCCTTATCCTTTTGGGGTTATCGTATTAGCACACTCTTTTCCCCCAAATCCACACCGCCTATTCTATTCCCCTTAGGATGGCATCTATTAGGAGTGACCTAAATTTTTGCATTCGAATTTCTCTGTTATAGAAATAAAGAACGGAAGGCAAGAATATTGACTTCAACCCCAAACCTACAGGGCACAATCAGGGAAAATGTAGTTGTGACACATGACTTGTCGTAAACCAGACACTGTGGCTCATCGACAACGGCAATATGACTCTTATCAACAGGATTGCCTCAAGGAAATATCGTTTTGGAAATTGTGAAAATAAAAATTAACAAAAAAAAAAAAAAATAAAAATGAAATCATATCAAATAAAAAAAAACTTATATAACATTTAAGAGCGTGCAAAGTTTGGCCGCGCCGAATCTTATACACCCTCCAGCATGGATCGCAGTTGTCGAGTTCTTTACGCGGTATCTCTTTTTAGGCAACCAAAGAATAATTGATAAGAATGGAGAAGAATGCTAATGGAGATATATCAAGTTATAGTCCGATTCAGACAATAAGTGCATTGAATATTGAAGACCATAGTAGAAGTCATGGGATAATTTTTGAGTACATTTGGTTGAGAATTGCGCCTTGGAGCGGCTCAAGAAGCATAATCGGGAGATCGGTTTACATGGGAGCTGTATCAGTCTATAGATCGATCAAGTCCATATTAAACATGTATGGTGAAGGTCATAGGAGAAGCAGTTATACAAAATTTCAGCCAAATCGGGTAAGAATTGCGCCCTCTAAAGGCTTGAAAATTAAAGATCCAAGGTCGGGTTATATGGCAGCTATATCCAGTTATGTACCGATTTGAACCATACTTAGCACAGCTTTTAAAATTCATAACATAACACTCCATGCACAATTTCAGCCAAATCGGATACGAATTGCGCCCTCTAGCGGCTCAAGAAGTCAAGATCCCAGATCGTTTTATATGGCAGCTATATCAGGTTATGTACCGATTTGAACCATATTTAGCACAGTTGTTGGAAGTCGTAACAAAACATCTCATGAAAAATTTCAGCCAAATCGGATACGAATGGCGCCCTCTAGCGGCTTAAGAAGTCAAGATCCCAGATCGGTTTGTATGGCAACTACATCAGGTTATGTACCGATTTGAACCATATTTAGCACAGTTGTTGGAATTCATAACAAAACATCTCATGCAAAATTTTAGCCAAATCGGATACGAATTACGCCCTTTAGCGGCTCAAGAAGTCAGGATCCCAGATCGGTTTATATGGTAGCTATATCAGGTTATGTATCGATTTGAACCGTACTAAGCACAGTTTTTGAAAGTCATAACAAAATACTTCATGCAAAATTTCATCTAAATCGGATACGAATTGCGCCCTCTAGCGGCTCAAGAAGTCAAGATCCCAGATCGGTTTATATGGCAGCTATATCAGGTTATATACCGATTTGAACCGTACTAAGCACAGTTTTTCGAAGTCATAACAAAAGACTTCATGCAAAATTTCAGTCAAATCGGATAAGAATTACGTTCTCTAGTGGCTCTAGAAGTCAAGATCCAGGATCGGTTTATATGGCAGCTATATCAGGTTATGTACCGATTTGAACCAAATTTAGCACAGTTGTTGGAAGTCATAACAAAGCATCTCATGCAAAATTTCAACCAAATCGGATAAGAATTGTGCCCTCTAGCGGCTTAAGAAGTCAAGATCCCAGATCGGTTTGTATGGCAGCTACATCAGGTTATGTACCGATTTGAACTGTACTTAGCACAGTTTTTGAGAATCATACCAAAATACTTCATGCAAAATTTCAGCCAAATCGGATCGGAAAAATCACGCCCTCTAGTGGCTCTAGAAGTCAAGATCCAGGATCGGTTTATGTGGCAGCTATATCAGGTTATGAACCAATTTGGACCATACTAAGCACAGTTGTTGGAAGTCGTAATAAAACACCTCATAAAAATCGGATAAGAATTACGCCCTCTAGATGCTCAAGAAGTCAAGACCCAAAATCGATTTATGTGGCAGCTTTATCAAAACATTTGACGATTTGGCCCATTTACAATCCCAACTGACCTACACTAAGAAGATCTATTTGTGCAAAATTCAAACGTCTAGCTTCACCTCTCTAAAATAAGCGTGCATTCGACGGGTCGGACCCTCCCCCTATCCCAAAAACACCACTCAAAATCAAAGGCGGACCGATCATTACAATATGAATATCAAACGGAATGTATTGAAGAGAAAATTACGAATATGGTTTTAAAAATTGGATCTACGTAGCCAGGAAGTCGCCTTAACCCCAAAAACACCTCCAAGCCGACTAATTGAACGGTCATATCAAAAATGCAAATTTTGTCCATAAACATTCCACTAAGGAACAGGGGCAAACTTCTCACCTATCAATGTGTGCAGTCCGATTGAAGTTAAAGCTCAATGATAAGGGGCCTCCTTTTTATAGCCGAGTCCGAACGGCGTGCCGCAGTGCTACACCTCTTTGGAGAGAAGTTTTACATAGCATAGTTTTCCCCTCCAAATGTTGCCAGCATTAGGAGGGGAAAACCGCCGCTGAAAATTTTTTCTGGTGGTCTCGCCAGGATTCGAACCCAGACGTTCAGCGTCATATGCTAACCTCTGTGGTACGGTGGCCTCCGATCATATCGTTAGAGGGTTCAAATGAAAGATATTTGGGAGTGGATTACGAATCTGGCGGTCGAACTATAGGGGTCTAAGTACGCAGCGTTCCGTCTCAACACCAAAACTACCCCAAATAGACATATTGGACGTTTATTTCAATATGGGACTGAAATGAAAGGTATTCGAGAGTAGATTACGAACATGGCAAAAAGATTAAGTTTATGTAATGGGAGTGATCCCCACCCCCAAAGTCCCCCTAAATGAGCATATTAGCCGACTTTGGCTATATGGGACTCAAATGAAAGCATTTGGGTGTAGATTAGGAAAATGACATTAAAATTAATATTAAAGTATCTAGGTGGTGCTTAACCTCCTTAAAACACCACAAATAGGTCATTTTACCCATCATGACAATATGGGACTCAAATGAATGGTATTTGGGAGTAAGAAAGGAATCCAGTTTTGGGGTGAAGTGTTTGTAGGTAAGCCCCAAATACTCTCTTAACTGAACTTATTTCCCGAAGCAATCTATATGGGGCTCAAATGAAATGTTTTTGGAAGTAAAGAACGAATTTGATACCTCTTATAAGGGCAAAGTGGCAGAGCGCCAATTGTACATGTTTATCAACCACGGCAATTTTAGGCTTAATTGAAAGGTATTTTGGAGTAGATCACGAATTTGACATCCATATTTGGGCGAAATGTCTGAGGTCAAGTTTAAGCTCATTGATATAGGACCTCCTTTTTACGGCCAAGTCTCAACGGCCTCACGCAGTGCGACACCTCTATGGCGAGAAGTTTTTACGGTTTTTACGGAAACGGTGACGAACTATACTTTAGTTGCCATGACATGAGGCATGCATTTGGATGTGGATTTGTGGTTAGTCGGACACTGAAACACCTTGTATCCAGCTTTACTCCTATATATGAGAGGCTAGCCACTATTTGCATAAAAGCCAAAATTGTCTTTTTCGGCAAACAAAAATTATTTTTTAGCTAACGTTTTTGCTGTTTTGAATAACAAATTTATTGAGTGTATCGACAAGAAGTGGCTGTACAAAATTTAATATCGTAATTTTGGCAGACTTACAGAAGGAGGAGTGAGGTGTTTTGTTATACATCGATCTGGCATATTGACTTCTTGAGCCTCTATACTGCGCAATCATTATTTGATTGAACTGAAATTTTGAACGTAGTGTTTTGTTTTGACTTCCAACAACTATGCTATGCATGGTCTTAATCGGTTCATAGCCTGATATAGCTCCCATATAAACCAATCTCAAGCCTATATTTCTTGAGCCTCTAGAGGGCGCTATTCGATTATACGATTAGGTTATACAACGACTTTTCTTATGACCATCAATATGATATAGCTCCCATATATACCGATCTCCCAATTTTATTCCTTGTGCCCCTGTAGGGCGCAATTCGTATCCGATTTGTCTGAAATTTTATACAATGTCTTCTACTATTGTCTCCAATATCCAAACCGTGTATTGTCGGAACCAGTTCAAAACCTGATATAGATTTAATAGCATAGCAATTTTTATACCCTTCCCCATAGGATGGGGGTATACTAATTTCGTCATTCTGTTTGTAACTCCTTGAAATATTCGTCTAAGACCCCATAAAGAATATATATTATTGTTCGACATGAACTTTTATGTCGATCTAGCCATCGCGTCCGTCCGTTCGTCTGTCTGTTGAAAGCACACTAATTTTCGAAGGAGTAAATCTAGCCGCTTGAAATTTTGCAAGAATATTTCTTATTAGTGTAGGTCGGTTGGGGTTGTAAATGGGCCACATCGGTCCATGTTTTGTTATAGCTGCCATATCAACCGATCTTGGGTTTTGACTTCTTGAGCCTCTAGAGGGCGCAATTCCTATCCGATTTGGCTGACATTTTGTATGAGATGTTTTATTATAACTTTCAAAAACTGTGTTTAGTATGGCCCAAATCGGTACATAATCTGATATAGTTGTCATATAAACCGATCTGCGATATTGACTTATTGAGCCTCTAGAGGGCGCAATCACTATTCACTGAAATTTTGCACAACGTTTTCTCCCATGACCATTAACATACGTGTCGAATATGGTCTGAATCGGTTTATAACCTAACACAGCTCCCCAATAAACTGATCTCCCTATTCTACTTCTTTAGCCCCTAAAGGGCGCATTTCTTACTAGATTTGGCTGAAATGTTACACAATGACTTCTACTATGAAATGAACCATAACTTGATATTGTTCCAATAACTTAGCAATTCTTTTCTTATACCCTTTGTTTGCCTAAAATGGGATACTGGGAAGAGAGCTCGACAAATGTGATCATTGGTGGAGGGTATATAAGATTCGGCCCGGCCGAACTTAGCACGCTTTTTTTATTTTATTTAATTTTATTTTATTTTGTTTTTATTTTATTTTGTTTTTATTACTTTATTTTATATTATTTTATTTTATTTTATATAATTTTATTTTATTTTATTTTATTTTACTTTATTTTATTTTATTCTACTTTATTTTCCTTTTTAATTTAATTTTATTTTATTTTATTTTTATTTTATATTATTTTATTTTATTTTATTTTATTTTATTTTATTTTATTTTATTTTATTTTATTTTATTTTATTTTATTTTATTTTATTTTATTTTATTTTATTTTATTTTATTTTATTTTATTTTATTTTATTTTATTTTATTTTATTTTATTTTATTTTATTTTGTTTTATTTTATTTTATTTTATTTTATTTTAATTTATTTTATTTTATTTTGTTTTATTTTATTTTATTTTATTTTATTTTATTTTATTTTATTTTATTTTATTTTATTTTATTTTATTTTATTTTATTTTATTTTATTTTATTTTATTTTATTTTATTTTATTTTATTTTATTTTATTTTATTTTATTTTATTTTATTTTATTTTATGTTATTTTATTTTATTTTATTTTATTTTATTTTATTTTATTTTATTTTATTTTATTTTATTTTATTTTATTTTATTTTATTTTATTTTATTTTATTTTATTTTATTTTATTTTATTTTATTTTATTTTATTTTATTTTATTTTATTTTATTTTATGTTATGTTATTTTATTTTATTTTATTTTATTTTATTTTATTTTATTTTATTTTATTTTATTTTATTTTATTTTATTTTATTTTATTTTATTTTATTTTATTTTATTTTATTTTATTTTATTTTGTTTTATTTTATTTTATTTTATTTTATTTTATTTTATTTTATTTTATTTTATTTTATTTTATTTTATTTTATTTTATTTTATTTTATTTTTTTTATTTTATTTTTCTTGCAAAGCACTTGGCATCCCTTATTACCATACATCCTCCTTTGTAACCTCATAGGGCTTATGTATGTTCGCCCTCCTACACACACACACTCAGGCACATTCTCAAACATATCCACTCATTGGCTTTCGTTTTCATTCTACCAATTGCCGCTGTCAAAGAGGACCCCTTCAACAATAATCGCCATGTAGTAGTAGTTGTAGTTAGTCGTTCTAGTCGCCGCCATTTATGGGTGGATTACTAATAACCAGGCCAAGATAAAACCATTTATCCAAAATAAAAAAAAAAGAATAAAAATAAACCCAAGAACATTTCCGTTTTCTTGTTTGTCCCCCGCTTGGTTTTGGTTTAAGAGAGCTCTGCTCCGCAATGTGTCCTTGTGTGCTGGTCTGTTTCGTTGTGGCTGGTTGGCGTCGTCATTACAACTTGACAATGACACTGAGTGAGCTTCTTTAGATAATATTTTTAGCTGCATTCACAGTAAAATAAGTGGGAGAAGACGAACAAAGAAAAGAAATATTTTTAGCACATTATTTGGGCTTTCTCCAATGAGTTTCTTTTGTGTCTTTTTTTTTTCAAAGACTCAAACCATTTAATCGTTTTCGCTGATTATAGGAAATTTTTTATAGTTAAGGAGAATTAACTTATTCTTCTTTTTGTTACATATTTCTTGAAAGATTATTATGATAATGGGGGGTTATTAAAGCCATGATTTATTCTTAGAAATGCCATAAATATAGTTTTCATAAAATTTGGGGGTGGGTGATTTTGTTGAGATAGGGATTTTATTAAGACAGGGCTTTTATTAAGACATAAATCATTTAATATAATTATCTTTCAATGTACTACAGCTGGAGTAATTTAACAACAGATATGAGAGGTGGTCTCTAAGATAATTACTTTTTCCCAACTACTTAATTTAGCTTAAAATCCATAACAGCTCAATGGGGTAGGGTACTCAAACAATTGCCAGTGTGCATAGCAAGCTCCGCCAAGAGCTCCTCCTTGAGTGATTGCCTGTACCGCCTTAAAGCTTACCATGCTAACAGACATGCCTCATTTCATATTCTAAGAAATATTTAGGAGTACCTCTGCCTACCTCGACACTGACATTCTCAACATTTCGTTTTTTTGTTTTAGCCTATTCAACGAAATGCATGAACTTCTCAAGACTCTAGTGGTGGCCAAGATTTCCTACCATAAGGGGGCATCTTATGTTTTTAAGCCTCATTTTCTTCTTATTCGAGTTCTTCTTCCTCTAGTACCTCTACTTGGGATATTTAGCATATTTTCCTTATGCGATATATAAAAACTGCTAAAGACAGGACGGACGGACGGACAGTTGGAAAACACCGCGAAAAGGTCTGCTTGAGAAACTTTTGAGCAAGCAAAAGAACAAAGAACCAAAAAAGGAAACTTGGGTACAAAATTAAAATCGCCTTAAGTAATTTTTTGTTCTTAAATGGGTATAAAAGATTTCAAAGTTGTTTCTTTCTCATGTTTTTGTTTTATAAACGGGGGAAGATTTAATTTCGTAGTGAATTTTGTTTTTCTCTCAGTTTATTTAAAGATGCAAGCTTAAGTTTATCTTTGTTTCTGTTTTCATTGTTGTTGCCTAAGTTGGTTTGTGTCACTGACTTTTGTACCATGTCTGTCTGGTGGGCTCTGGCAAAATAAAAATTTATATATGCAAAAAACTTCAAAGGACATTATGGTAATGTGGTTTTGCCAAATGATATTATGATGAAATTTTCTATGCAGAAATATTAAAGCCAAGCCATTGTTTAAAAAAAAAAATCTAAATAAATAAATATGTGCATACATATATCCCTTTAGATGTCATCACTAAACACATTGCAATACTAAAAGCTCAGATAGAACTTGAATCTTAACTTGAGCCACAACGAAGTTAAGAAACCAGAAAATATGAACATTATTCTTATGACAGAGCCAAATCGGATGAAAATTGAGGCTTCCAGGGGCTCAAGGAGTCAAATCGGGAGATCGGTTTATATGGGAGCTATATCAGATTATAAGCCGATTCGGACCGTACTTGGCACATTTATTGAAAGTCATAACTGAACACTATGTGCCAAATTTCCGCCAAATCGAATGAAAATTGAGGCTTACAGGGGCTCAAGAAGTCAAATCGGAAGATCGGTTTATATGGGAGCTATATCAGGTTATAGGCCGATTCGGGCGGTACTTAACACAGTTGTTGGAAATCATCGCAGAGCACCATGTTCAAAAATTCAGCCATGAATGAAAATTGAGGCTTCCAGGGGCTCAAGAAGTCAAATCGGGAGATCGGTTAATATGGGAGCTATATCAGGTTATAGGCCGATTCGGACCGTACTTAACACAGTTGTTGAAAGTCATAGCAGAACACCACACGCAAAATTTCAGCCAAATCGAATGAAAATTGAGGCTTACAGGGGCTCAAGAAGTCAAATCGGGAGATCGGTTTATATGGGAGCTATATCAGGTTATAGGCCGATTCGGACCGTACTTAACACAGTTGTTGAAAGTCATAGCAGAACACCACACGCAAAATTTCAGCCAAATCGAATGAAAATTGAGTCTTACAGGGGCTCAAGAAGTAAAAACGGGAGATCGGTTTATATGGGAGCTATATCAGGTTATACGCCGATTCAGACGATACTTAACACAGTTGTTGAAAGTCCTAACAGAACACTATGTGCAAAATTTCAGCCAAATGGGATGAAGATTGAGGCTTCCAAGGGATCAAGAATACAAATTTTGACATCGGTTTATATGGGAGCTATATCCAAATCTGAACCGATATGGCCCATTTGCAATCCTCAATGACCTACATCAATATTAAGTATCTGTGCAAAATTTCAAGCGGCTAGCTTTACGCGTTCGAACGTTATCGTGGTTTGGACAGACGGACGGACGGACATGGCTAGGTCGACTCAGAATGTTGAAACGATCAAGAGTATATTAAAACATTTATTATACCCACCACCGAAAGATGGGGGTATATTTATTTTATCATTCCGTTTGCAACACATCGAAATATCCATTTCCGACCCTGTAAAGTGTATATATTTTTGATCAACGTAAACGTCTAAGGCGATCTAGCCATGTCCGTCTGTCTGTCTATTGAAATCACGCTACAGTCTTTAAAAATAGAGATATTGAGCTGAAACTTTGCACAGATTCTTTTTTTCCTATGGTGGAGGGTTCTTTCTTCTTTCTTTTTTTTTTTCCTATGGTGGAGGGTATACCACCATAGGATGGGGGTATACTAATTTCGTCATTCTGTTTGTAATACCTCGAATTATGCGTCTAAGACCCAATAAAATATATATATATATTCTTGGTCCTCAAATCATTTCAAGTCGATCTATCCAAGTCCGTCCGTCTGTCCGTCCGTCCTTCTGTCTGTCGAAAGCACGCTAACTTTCGAAGAATTAAAGCTAGCCGCTTGAAATTTTTGCATAAATACTTTTTATTAGTGATCGCTGGTTGGTATTGTAAATGGGCCAAATCGGTCCATATTTTGATATAGCTGCTATATATACCGATCATGGGTCTTGACTTCTTGAGCTTTAGAAAGCGGAATTCTCATCCGATTTGACTGAAATTTTGCATAAAGTGTTTTGATATCACTTCCAACAACTACGCTAAGTATGGTTTTAATTGGTCCATAACTTGATATAGCTGTCATATAAACCGATCTTGGGTCTTGACTTCTTGAGCCTCTAGAGGGCGCAATTCTCGTCGGATCTATCTGAAATTTTACACGTAGTGTTTTGGTATTACTTTCAACAACTGTTGTCAGTATGATTCAAATCGGATTATAATCTGGTATAGCTGTCATATAAACCGATCTTGGATCTTGACTTCTTGAGCCAATAGAGCGAGCAATTCTCATCCGATGTGGCTGAAATTTTGCATGAGGTGATTTGTTATGACTTCCAATAACTGTGCTCAGTATGGCGTAAATCGGTATAGAACCTGATATAGCTGTCATATAAACCGATCTTGGCTCTTGACTTCTTGAGCCTCTAGATGGCGCAATTCTCATCCGATCCAACTGAAATTTTGCACGTAGTGTTTTGGCATCACTTGCAACAACTGTGCTAAGTATGATTCAAATCGGTTCATAATCTGGTATAGCTGTCATATAAACCGATCTTGGATCTTGACTTCTTGAGCCAATAGTGCGCTCAATTCTCATCCGATTTGGCTGAAATTTTGCATGAAGTGTTTTGTTATGACTTCCAATAACTGTGCTAAGTATGGCATAAATCGGTATAGAACCTGATATAGCTGCCATATAAACCGATCTGGGATCTTGACTTCTTGAACCTCTAGAGGGCGCAATTCTCATCCGATTTGGCAGAAATTTTGTACAACAGCTTCTCTCAGGACCTTCAATATACGTGTCTAATATAGTCTAAATCGATCAATAGCTTGATACAGCTCCCATATAAACCTATCTCCCGATTTTGCTTCTTGAGCCCCTACAAGGCGCAATTCTTTTCCAAATGAACTGAAATATTACACAAAGACTTCTTCCGAATCGGATTATAACTTGATTTAGCTCCAATGGCATAACAGTTCTTATTCAATATTCTATGTTTGTCTGAAAAGAGATACCGCGCATAGAACTCCACAAATGCGATCAATGGTGGAGGGTATATAAGATTCGGCCCGGCCGAACTTAGCACGAGTAACAACTATTGGGGTTACACAACAAATTAAAACACAGTAGTTTAACAGTTTTATCAATTTTTATTAGAATAAATATTTGTCTCGGTTAAGTACTTATTTGTTCAAAAGTCTATGCTTAACTGACTTCAAAAGTTGAAGAACATTGACTTAAAATCTAATAAGAAGTCACTTATGTTGGAAATGAACCGTTAATTCAAATATTTGAAATGAGAGTGATACATATAATAAGAATGAGAGCAGTAAAAGATATAACAAAATAAAAACAGCTTAAAAATAAGAATGAGAAGTCGGTTGGAAAGAATTAATTGAATGAATAATATATGTGAGAGAGAGAAAAAAGATATAGGCATGTAATATATGACCATATATGGTAATGATGGTATACTATCATTACTTCTCCCCCATTTAATTAAAATCTAATACTTTAGATTTTTACAAAATACAATAAATGTAATTACATTGCATACATACTGTGATATTTCTTCAACATAAATGAATGACAAAGTTTCAAACATATTGTGAAGTATTTACTAATCCATTGTATTTGGCTTCGCGTTTTATATTATTATTATGAACATTTCTTAAGTCACTAAATCTAAATTTAGGCTGTTCCTTATGTCTTACAGATTTGTAGTTCTTTATAAATCCCATTTGTCTATTTTCCGTAATAGATTCCCTGTTCAAATTCTTTTTTTCAATATTATATCTCTTATTTTCCAAAATTCTCTTGTAAATCTCCTCTTTCTTACAATTTCCAAATTCTATTACAAAAGGTTTCTCCTTGGTAACGGAATGAAAACTGTTGTTATAATATTCAATCGCCTTGCTCATTTTATCTTTAATGCCTAATGATTTCTCTTCTATATATAAAACTCTAATTTTTTCACTAAGAGTATTGTGCAACCTTTCTATGTCTGCATTTCCTGTATGGGTATTAGATTTAACCAAATGTAATTCTATTCCTTCATTTTTTAAAAAATCTTTTATATTTATACTCTTAAACTCATTATCTGTTATAATTTTCCTAATACATCCCTTCTGTGATTTATATAGTCTTAATTTTTCCACTATCGTCTGATTTGTTCTGTCTTCTAAATAGTAAGCGGTGGCGAATTTGGAAAATCTATCTATGAAAGTTAAGAAATTTGACTTTGAATTTGTATATATATCCATATGAATAATTTGCCCTGTATCAGTAGGTGTTTCTGTAAATTTAAACTTTTCTTTAATAGGTCTTCGATCAAATTTTGATCTATTGCAGGTATCACAATTGTTAATATATTTTTGAATTAATATTTTTAAATTGGGGAAATAAATTTTTCTTTTAAGACCTTCATAATTTTCGGCAATGCCAGTATGTCCGGTTTCATATCTATGATAATTATGTATTTGCCGATACGTTTCTTCTTCCGAATCCAAATCCATTGCAAAATAAGCACATCTGACAAACTTAACGGAACTATTACCTCCAAATACTTCTATTAATTTCTTCTGAAGAGTGTGATATTCATGGTCATTCAATTCGGTAAATATCCCTACTTTACCCTTAAATATATTCTCATTTAAGATCGTGCCAAGATTTTTCCTTAAGTCAGTAGAAGATATATAAATCCGTTTCTTTCCATGAATGAGCTCCATTGCCTTAGTCTTATTGTCAGTCAGAATTATCTGAAGATCAAACCTATTAACCACAGTATCCAATATACCAATATAGTCCTTTTCGCCTTCCAATTGAGAGTGAACCGTTGCCAAGGAAGCATCATTATTATTATACAATGAGCTACTGGCTTCATCAAGGTGGTGTATTTCTCCAGTATCACTATTTATCCTGCTCAGAAAATCAGCCACATTATTGTCCCTGCCCCTAATATAATTCACATTCAAATTGAACTCACCAAGACTTAACATCCATCTAAACAGTCGAGGATTCAAATCCCTACTTTGGGCCTTAACAAAGAGCCACCTTAGAGGCTGATGATCGGAAAGAACTTGGAATTTAACTCCATAAAGGTATGGGCGAAAATATTTTGTGGCCCAAACTATCGCCAAAAGCTCTTTTTCAGTAGCAGAATAATTTCTCTCATGCTGGTTCAATGTTCTACTGGCATAGCAAATTGGGTGTCCGTTTTGCTGCAAAACGGCACCAATTGCATCATTGCTCGCATCCGTCGCCAACTGAAATGGTTTATAAAAATCCGGGTACTTAAGCACCGGTGCCTGAGTAAGTATATTCTTCAATTTCTCAAATGCATTTATGTAATTAGAGTCATTCACCTTCAATCGTTCGCCCTTTCTTAAGTATCTTATCATTGGAAAAGCTACTTTGGAAAAATCCTTTATAAATTTTCTGTAAAATCCAGCCATACTTAAAAATGATTTTACCCCTTTTACATTTCGAGGAAGTTGCAGGTTCAAAATTGTCTCAACTTTGGAAGGATTCGGTTTAACACCATCTGTCGTCAATAAATGCCCTAAATACAATGTTTCTTTAGAAAAAAATGTACATTTATTTATTTGGATTTTAAGATTAGCCTCCCTTAGTTTCCGAAATATCGACCTAATATTATTCACATGTTCTTGAAAACTGGTAGAAAATATAAGGATGTCATCCAAATATACAACACATATTTTATTTATAAATTCCCGAAGAACATTGTTAATTAACCGTTGAAAGGTCGCCGGTGCATTTTTTAAGCCAAATGGCATCCTTATAAACTCATAATGCCCATAAGGCGTAGAAAAAGCAGTTTTAGATCTATCCTCCGGCCTTACCAAAATCTGGTGAAATCCCTTGGCCAAGTCAATGGTGGAAAAATACTGGGCTCTACCTAATTTGTCAAGAATATTCTCTATGTTGGGTATCGGAAATTTATCGTCTACTGTTACTTCATTTAATTTGCGGTAGTCCACCACTATTCGAAACTTCTTTTCCCCAGAAAAATCAACCTTCTTTGGCACTATCCACAATGGACTATTAAATGGCGAAGAGCTTTCAGCAATTATACCTTGTCGTAACATATCGTCGATCTGATTGCAAATTTCTTTCTCATAAATATGTGGGTAACGATATATCCTAGTATAAATAGGTTTATCAACAATAGTCTTTATTTCGTGTTGCACAACATCTGTATATCCTAATATCTGGCCTTCCGTATATATCAAATCACTGAAAGAGTTTAAACATTTTTCTAACGCCAATGCCTCTTGTTCGTTCAGGTTTGAAAAAAGATGCCGCATAACCTTCTCGTCGATGACCAATGAATCCAATTGATATATCTCCTCCGATCTATAAGGACAAAATCTATAAAATGGAATCGTTCTCCCATTGATAGTCATTGTATCAGCCTCCATATCTATCTTCGCCCCTAAGGGCCGTAAAATATTTTGCCCAAGAATAGCATCGAAATACTTATCACGGAAACTAGCCAATTTCCATGACATCGTGGCATCCTCCCCAAACTCCGCAGGCAGCTCAGTTATTATCTCGTGTAAAATATCTGTTTTATTATTTAGTGATGAAAAGTAAACTTTATCCTTGAGGACCTTTCTCTCATAATCTAATAATTTATTTTCATCCAACAATGAGGTCGTGGATCCAGTATCAACCAGAGCCTTAATCCTCTGATTGCCTATTGTGAGACATATTATTGGAAGTGCCTTTTTGAGGCAGTTAAATGAAAATTCACATCTTCCTCCTCAACAGGACAATGAACTACTGCCTCGATGTGATCAATTTCCATTTCCCCGCGATGTGATTGCCCAGATCCGCCTCGATTACTATTATAAGATTGAGAATTATGCTGAGTGTATAGATTTCTTGTTTGGCTACTGAAATTTGGACGAGATTGACTATTTGAATAATTTTGAGAATTGACTTTTGTATTTGGGTTTTGGTTGTTATTATTATATCCTGAACTTGAATTTCTAAAATTATTACCACGGTTCTGACTACTGTTTTGGGATGTATATTGATCATTACGATGCATCTGATTTGCATGTTTAAAGTTTTGGTTATTATTATATGTTTTCTGTATATTATTTCTAATGAGGCCCTGATGTTCAAGTAAATTGTAAGCATCTCTTAATTTTGATACATTTCTGTTGATAACAACCGAAGCCAAATTTACATCGATATTATTTATAAATGTTCTTAAAATTATTTTCTCTGCATTTGCAGGGCTAAATTCTACAGGTTTCTCATAATCGTACTCATATTTTTCGTTTATTTTACAAAGAATTGATAATAAATGAGAATAATAATTTATAATACCATAGTTCTTTGCTCCAAATGCCTCCTGGTATAGCTGGTGGTACGATTGTTTCACTCCAAAATTTTCTATAAGCGCTCTTTTCGTCTCACTCCAAGCTGGATTAGGCCCCAATGTTCTCAAAACATGGAGAGCCTCTCCTTGTAATTTGTTTAAAATTATTCTCTTGTATATGTACTCACTTGCTCCAAGGTCTGACTGAACCAATTCAAGTACTGTATCAACCTCTCTTAGAAATGAAGTCAGAGCGAAAGAGTCGTCACCTCTAAATTCATGTATTCTTTGTGCATCTTTCAGCACATCATTTATTGAGAGAGCGAGTGCAGACTGCATGTTGTCAGTTCAGTTCTCTTTTATTTTTTTTTTGTATGATAAGCAGTCAATATGAAGAACAGATTTAGATTGATAATAATGTTCTATGTCGATAACACAGTTCTATATTAATTCTCAACACAGCAGTTGTAGTTTTGTAGCCTTTAATTTTACACTTTACTGGTTCCTTCGATTTTGATCAAAAACAGTATTATCGGCAACAAAAAATTCTTTTACATGATTACGTCACTAAAAAATTCTATTTTTGTTCTTTTTGTATACTAAAATTGTTTAACCCAAAATGGAACAATTTAAAACACTTTTGTTCATTAGCGATAAAAACTTAAGTTTCTTTTTTTTTTTTGAAATAGAAGGTTCGCTGTTTCGACTGCGCCAGTAACAACTATTGGGGTTACACAACAAATTAAAACACAGTAGTTTAACAGTTTTATCAATTTTTATTAGAATAAATATTTGTCTCGGTTAAGTACTTATTTGTTCAAAAGTCTATGCTTAACTGACTTCAAAAGTTGAAGAACATTGACTTAAAATCTAATAAGAAGTCACTTATGTTGGAAATGAACCGTTAATTCAAATATTTGAAATGAGAGTGATACATATAATAAGAATGAGAGCAGTAAAAGATATAACAAAATAAAAACAGCTTAAAAATAAGAATGAGAAGTCGGTTGGAAAGAATTAATTGAATGAATAATATATGTGAGAGAGAGAAAAAAGATATAGGCATGTAATATATGACCATATATGGTAATGATGGTATACTATCATTACTCACGCTCTTACTTGTTATCCATAAGCAGGTTAAGTTCGAAGATGGGCTATATCGGACTATATATTGAAGTAGCCCCCATATAGACCGATCCGCCTATTTAGGGTCTTAGGCCTATAAAAGCCACATTTATTATCCGGTTGTGCTGAAATTTGCAACAGTGAGTTGTGCTAGGCCAGTCGATATCATTTTTCAAATTGGGCCATGTCGGTCCAGATTTGGATATAGCTTCCATATAGACCGATCTGCCGATTTAGGGTCTTAAGCCCATAAAAGCCACATTTATTATCCGATTTTGCTGAAATTTGGGACAGTGAGTTGTGTTAGGCCCTTCGACATTCTTTGTCAATTTGGCTCAGATCGGTTCAGATTTGGATATAGCTGCCATATAGACCGATATCTCGATTTAAGATCTTAGGCTCATAAAAGCCACATTTATTTTCCACTTTTGCTGAAATTTGGAACAGTGAGTTGTGTTAGGCCCTTTGATATCCTTCGTTTGGCTCAGATCGGTCCAGTTTTGGATATAGCTGCCATATACTCCGATCTCTGGATTCAAGGTTTTGGAACCAAAAGGGGCGCATTTATTGTCAGATTTTGCCAAAATTTAGGACTTTGAGTTGTGTTACGCTCTTCAACATCCTTTTTCAATTTTTCCCAGATCGGTCCAGATTTGGATATAGCTGCCATATAGACCGATCCTCCTATTTAGGGTCTTAGGCCCATAAAAGCCACATTTATTATCCGATTTTGCTGATATTTGAGACAGTGAGTTATTCTAGGCTCTTCGACATCCTTGTTCAATTTGGCCCAGATCGGTCCAGATTTGGATATAGCTGCCATATAGACCGATCTCTCGATTTAAGGCTTTGGGCCCAATAAAGGGGCATTTATAGTCCGATGTCGCCGAAATTTGAGAGAGTGAATTAAATGAAGCCCCTCGACATTCCTCTGCAATATGGCCCAGATCGGTTCAGATTTGGATATAGCTGTTTCATTTAAAGTCCAAATGCTAGTGCGAAATTTCATATAAATCGTTCTAGATTAAGACATAGCGCCCATATATATCTTTTGTCCGATATGGTCCTGTAAAGCTGTAGAAGCCACTATTTAAGTCCGATTTTAACAATTTGTAGTACGTGGTATGACGAGGTGACATCTTAATATGTGTGAAAAATTTCATTAAAATCGGTCCTGATTTAGACATATATTTTTTCCAATATGGACATTTAAGGCAGGAAAAGCCACAATTTTGATCACATCTCTTCTAAAGGGTGATTTTTTTGAGGTTAGGATTTTCATGCATTAGTATTTGACAGATCACGTGGGATTTCAGACATGGTGTCAAAGAGAAAGATGCTCAGTATGCTTTGACATTTCATCATGAATAGACTTACTAACGAGCAACGCTTGCAAATCATTGAAATTTATTACCAAAATCAGTGTTCGGTTCGAAATGTGTTCAAATTTTGACAAATTTTGTTCAGCGATGAGGCTCATTTCTGGTTGAATGGCTACGTAAATAAGCAAAATTGCCGCATTTGGAGTGAAGAGCAACCAGAAGCCGTTCAAGAACTGCCCATGCATCCCGAAAAATGCACTGTTTGGTGTGGTTTGTACGCTGGTGGAATCATTGGACCGTATTTTTTCAAAGATGCTGTTGGACGCAACGTTACGGTGAATGAACACATTTCGAACCGAACACTGATTTTGGTAATAAAATTCAATGATTTGCAAGCGTTGCTCGTTAGTAAGTCTATTCATGATGAAATGTCAAAGCATACTGAGCATCTTTCTCTTTGACACCATGTCTGAAATCCCACGTGATCTGTCAAATACTAATGCATGAAAATCCTAACCTCAAAAAAATCACCCTTTATATAGGCCGTGAGATGTTCTATTTGACGTCCCAGTATGTGTCACCAAAATTGGCTTAGGTTTCGATATAACTCCCATATAATCTTTTAGCCGATATAGCCTTGCAAGGATGTGGAAATCTAAATTTGTTGTCCAACATAGGAAAATCTTACCAGGTTTTATTTGATATTCAATAGGTATCCATAGGGTTGGTGTAGGGTATTATATAGTCGGGTCCGCCAGACTTTTGCCTTTCCTTACTGCTTTCATTATATAACTTTCATCAAAAAAATTCTTTAAAATAAATTTTCTCTCGATTTCTTAAATTTCTTCGAAAACTTCAACAAATTACTTTCTAGGATATCTTTGTTAACAATTTTGTTCCACATTTTCTCAAAGTGTGTCACAATTCCAATGACCTTTTCTATTTGACGATACTGGCCTGAGTTATCATATGTGCGGGCCAACATCATAAATCTGTCACTTCCACATAAAGTCAAATTTTGTCGCACCTTATCACCATGTACAATAAAATGACAAACACCTACATGGAAACACCCATACATCAGCATACACACACCAATGCATGCAGACTCATCTATACCTTTGTTTATTTAGGTGAATAAAATATTTTATTTTAAAAGAATAATCATTAAATGATATCTTCACTGTACAAACATAAATAAATGCAGCAAAGTGAGAAAATAATAGCAAGTAGTAAACCGACAGCACCACAAAAGCCACAGAGTGTAATCTATAAAAAAAAAATATTAAAATACAAAACGGAGCGACCTTAAAGGAATTTCCTTTGTTGCTATGACAAGCAATCTCAAGTTTAAAGTCAATTTAAGAAAATTTTCTATTTTTTTGCGGTATTGCCAAGGCTAACAGAGGAAGAAAGAACAAATGTTTAAGAAAATAAGAAATTTTCGTATATTGTGGTGAAATATATTGCGGTGAATTATATCCTGCATCATTGATTTTTATTTCTTTGTATTTTGTTTAAATATTTTTTACAATTTAATTTAATAAGAATGCTTAATTGAAACGTTACAACATTCTCTTCATTACAATCAATATTCCCATTGTTATTTCTTTTTTCCTGCAACAGTTTGTCTGTTGATTTCGAATTCAATTTCCGCTTGAATTTAATTTCCTCTTTTACCCATACCATCAAAACAAATAAATTGGCCATTATTCCTAGATAATCACATTGTCCAGATAATTATACAAGGCAACATACAAATGGACATTATTATGATAGTACAAATACCAATAATGGTAGTCTTGTTCTATTTAATCAGAAATATATCTTAAAATCTTCAAAGAAACACATATACACTCGGAAAAAATTGGGTAAATTGTATGAAGGTGCTTATTATTATGCCCTCCACCATGGGATGGGGGTATACTAATTTCGTCATTCTGTGTGTAACTACTCGAAATATTCGTCTGAGACCCCATAAAGTATTGGGTTGCCCAAAAAGTAATTGCGGATTTTTCATATAGTCGGCGTTGACAAATGACTCTGTAATTGCATTCTTTCTTCAGCTGCAACTTTTAGCTTGCTTTAGAAAAAAAGTGTAAAAAAAGTATATTTGATTAAAGTTCATTCTAAGTTTTATTAAAAATGCGTTTACTTTCTTTTAAAAAATCCGCAATTACTTTTTGGGCAACCCAATATATATATTCTTGATCGTCGTGACATATTATGTCGATCAAGCCATGTCCGTCCGTCTGTCCGACCGTCAGTCCGTCCATCCGTCCGCCTGTCTGTCGTAAGCACGCAAACTTTCGAAGGAGTAAAGGATTGTAAATGGGCCATATCGGTCCATGTTTTGATATAGCTGCCATATAAACCGATCTTGGGTCTTGACCTCTTGAGTCTCTAGAGGGCGCAATTCTTATCCGATTGGAATGAAATTTTCCATGACATGTTTTATTATGATATCAAACAAATGAGCCAAGTATGTTTCAAATCGGTCCAAAACCTGATATAGCTGTCATATAAACCGATCTTGGGTCTTGACTTCTTGAGCCTCTAAAGGGCGCAATTCTTATCCGATTGGAATGAAATTTTGCACGACATGTTTTACTATGACTTTCAACAACTGTGCTAAGTTGGGTTCAAATCGGTCCATGACCTGATATAGCTGCCATATAAACCGATCTTGGATCTTGACTTCTTGAGCCTCTAGAGGGCGCAATTCTTATCCGATTGGAATGAAATTTTGCACGACATGTTTTACTATGACTTTCAACAACTGTGCTAAGTTGGGTTCAAATCGGTCCAAAACCTGATATAGCTCTCATATAAACCGATCTTGGGTCTTGACTTCTTGAGCCTCTAGAGGGCGCAATTCTTATCCGATTGGAATGAAATTTTCCACAACATGTTTTATAATGATATCAAACAAATGTACAAAGTATGGTTCAAATCGGTCAATAACCTGATATAGCTGCCATATAAACCGATCCTGGGTCTTGACTTCTTGAGCCTCTAGAGGGCGCAATTCTTATCCTATTGGAATGAAATTTTCCACGGCATGTTTTATTATGATATCAAACAAATGTGCCGAGTATGGTTCAAATCGGTCCATAACCTGATATAGCTGCCATATAAACTGATCTGCCATCTTGACTTCTTGAGCCTCTAGAGGGCGCAATTGTTATCCGATTGGAATGAAATTTTGCACGACGTGTTTTATTACGATATCAAACAAATGTGCCAAGTATGGTTCAAATCGGTCCATAACCTGATATAGCTGCCATATAAACCGATCTTGGGTTTGACTTCTTGAGCTTCTAGAGGGCGCAATGCTTATCCGATTGAAATGAAATTTTCCACCACATGTTTTATTATGATATCAAACAAATGTGCCGAGTATGGTTCAAATCGGTCCATAACCTGATATAGCTACCATATAAACCGATCTTGGGTCTTGACTTCTTGAGCCTCTAGAGGGCGCAATTCTTATCCGATTGGAATGAAAATTTGCACGACGTGTTTTACTATGACTTCCAACAACTGTGCTAAATTGGGTTCAAATCGGTCCATAACCTGATATAGCTGCCATATAAACCGATCTTGGGTCTTGACGTTTTGAGCCTCTAGAGGGCGCAATTCTTATCCGGTTGGAATGAAATTTTGCACGACTTATTTTGTTACGATATTCAACAATCTTGACTTCTTGAGCCTGCAGAGGTCACAAGTATTATCCGATTTGCCTGAAATTGTACGACGGATCCTCTCATGACCATCAACATACATGTATATTATGGTCTGAATCGGTCTATAGCCTGATACAGCTCCCATATAAATGGATCTCTCAATTTTACTTCTTGAGCCCCCAAAGGGCGCAATTCCTATTCGACTTGGCTGACATTTTACACAGATCTCCAACATATAATTTATTTGTGGTCCGAACCGGACCATATCTTGATATCGCTCTAATAGCAGAGCAAATGTTTTCTTTTATCCTTTTTTTGCCTTAGAAGAGATGCCGGGAAAAGAACTCGACAAATGCGATCCATGGTGGAGTGTATATAAGATTCGGCCCGGCCGAATTTTACACGCTTTTACTTGTTTTTTTTTTTATTTTTCCATTTTCAATTTTTTTCCTTAATTTTCTATTTTTCCCCATTTTGCTTTTTGCTATTTTTTCCCCGAATTTTAAAACTTTTTTTTCAAGTTTTCAATTTTTAACCATTTTTTTCAATTTATATCCCAATTTATTATTTATTTCTTAATTTTCAAGCAAATCATTGGCCGGTTGTACGTACCGCTTCCAGTGCATATTCGATTCATTTTGGGTTGTTCGCTATTGAGGTACGTGTAAAAAATGCAAATTTGCCCATGAGCATTCCATTAAAGAACAGGGGCAAAATTCACATAACAATGAGTGCTGTCCGATTCTGTTAAAATGTCTGCGGACCTCTGTCCCAATGTTGCGAATCTCACACGGTCATCCAGCGTTTTTCTTGGGCTGATTTCCTTTCCCGAAGGACCCCACCAGTGCAGTCGTAATCCTGTTGACATTATCGTCAATGTCTTCTATGCTTGGACAATCTACAATATATTGCTCAAGTCTTCTTCTTGGTAATTTTCCGAATTTTGGCCAGTTGGTTTTCAATTAAAGGAAGGAAGTTTATCGAATTCGGCGCTGATCTGAGAAGGAATGTTCCATGGAAATCCTCCATTCCTAAACCTCATCGATTAGATTTTCCGAACATATTGTCACACCTAAAATCTTCTTCCTAATCCTATTAACAATGGAGCAGGGGTTACCAATATTATGTGTTATTAGGTCGGTAGTATTCAAGAATTCTGCCAGGGCTTGGCCCCGCTTGCCCTCATTTCGTGGGGGAGCACCCCCAGTTCGCATAGCACCCTATTAGTATCTCATTTCCTGTCTGTCTTGCTTTCCTCACCAACCGTTGCCAATCCGACGTAGGTGGCGGTCTCGGTTAAAGTAATGTCAGGTATGCTCCACCTTCTCCCTGTCTCATCAATGTTGCATCCGACGTTGACAACTCTAGGAAAAATATATAAGTCAAATTTTTATGACAAATAACGCATGTCCTCGGTCGAGTACCAGTTGTAGCATAGAATAATTGTTAGTTGATACGGTTCAGTCCTGAAACTTTGTTCCAGGTCGTCCATGGGTCCTGAATTAAGCCAATATGAATCTTGCCCTTGCTGATTGTCTCCATCAGAGCGTGAGTAGCTGTCTCGGTGCCCCGGTGGAGTTTTACCTGGGTGACCTCAACCATTGGTCCTCCATTAGATGGGCATCTTGAGAATTCGTCGGCACCCCTTCGTTATTGAGTGTCCCGCCACTGCACCGCCCGATGGCTCAAAATGAGGATATTTGCCTTGTCTTCTGAATCTTGAAAAATATGGCCATGGCCCCGTAGTACGCCATACTTTAGTATTACCCAAATTTGTCACGAAAACTTGGTCAATGTCCACCACAAGGAGAGTTCCTTTCTCCTTCTCCTCCCTGAGGAAAACCTCCCATTTCTCCACGACCAACTCTTGGTTTTGCTTGTTCAAGACATCCATCATGTGTTCCGTCGCGATTTCGCCGCACACATTCTTGATGAAGACAGTCGCCTTTGAGAGCTGTGGGATGTCCATCTTTCTCACAAGGTCGAGCTTTGCGCCCCAGAGAGTGTGGATACTTCCAACGAGCCAATACTTTCAGCTGACGCACAGCGCAGCGTTAAGTTGTTCCCTTCATACTCACAGCTCATAATTCGTATGGGTGGACTCCCTTCGGTGTTCAATACATGTTCGATATCCTGATTGTTTACCAAATGCCTCACCTGGAACCGATGATCTGGTGGAATTCTACTGGATGCACAACCGATATCGATGACTGCCAAAAGTCATCTCATCTCTGTTGTGCTTTCTTGCCACTCCGGCGTAAGAGGGCGGCTCATTACCTTTCCCAGCGACCATCTTCCCTTTCTGTGATGGCTGTGGCATCCTTTTGGAAGTCAGAGGACGGCTCCTTACCTTTCTCAGCGACCATATTCCCCTTCTGTGATGGGTGTGGCATCCTTTTGGAAGTCACAGTACCCCATGAAGACCCAGGTGCGCGCTTCCTTCGTTGTTTGTCTCCCCCACAGGACACTGTCTGGGGTCTCCATTGCAGAGGGCTGGCTTGGTCTTTCCAGAGTACTTGAAGGCGGGGAGCTCTTTTTTACAAATAGCCTTAATGAGTCTTAAACTAACAGCCAGTTTTTGATTATCTCGCCTATTCCCCTTCATAGAGTGGACACTACATCCATGCCAAAACTCTCTAAATTTTAACTTTAATTGAATTTTTTCTTTCCAAATTCTTAAAGATGGTCACCATATCCATTGCTATCTTTAAATGAAATCCATCTACAGTGGCCTTTACATTTAAACGTCAGCATAAAGTTCGAGTCAGATAAAAGTTCAAGTACATTTGCTATAAACATTAAGCTAAACGTTACTAAACTAGGTCACAGAAATGGGTACTACACTTGGGTTAGTTAAATATTTATTACCGTACTTTTCCTTTTTGGTGTAACTAAATGCCAATATGTCGTACCATTGTAACGTTTTATGGTTGTTTGTGGTAACTGCTTGGATTTGGATTTGTAGTCGAGAATACTAATAAGAAAATAAATGAGTTTGTTTTTTTTGCTTCTTAGTATTAATCAAATCCCCAAACAAACAATAAACCTCATTAAGGTTACCTACCTAGAGGAGTAATAGAATGTAACATAAAAAATGGGGCTAAAAATTTTCGTATAATAACAACTCCAATATGGTTAAAAATGAAGTTAAACAAAGCAAAATTGTTGTGATACATAGTTTGAGGAAAATAGATAACTTTGATATGAAAATTCAACAAAAGTTCAAAGTGCAGAGGTCAACTTGGTGTATAGGTTATCATATCCAAAAATGCAAAATTGGCCCACGAACATTCCATTAAGGGAACATCTTAGCCAAAAACCTTACGTTTAAAAGATCTCGTTAGTCTTATACGTGTATATTCAAGGTGGTGGGTATCGAAAGTACGGCCCGGACGAACTAAATATATTTTTACTTGCTTTTAAGATAATTTTACTTAAATTAAGAACTGTCGCTAGTTCGACCCGCAAAAAAATTAATGGACAATTTTGCAATTGCAAATTTGCCCATGAACATTCTATTAATTAAGGAACAGGGACAAACTTCTCACATATCAATGGGTGCTGCCCGATTCGAGTTTTAAGCTTCTTCCATTTATTTTGTGCGGAGTACGAACGGCGCGCAGTTTTGCCTCTTAGTGTATTCGTTGCAAAAAAATAGTTGGAGTTAACATAGAGCTGTAAAATTATTGAATACAAAATTCAGAATTAGTGCAAATTTGTGCAGCTGAAATTCAGCATTTTTGATTTGATTCCACTGAAAAAAAATTGGGCGGCTCAGGTCAGCCCTTTTTTGATCCACTCTGCAGAAAATTTTAATTTTGACAGTTATTGTTTTATTTTTGCCTCTTATTTAAAATTAACGGTACTAGAGGCGCAAGAAGTCAAGATTCCAGATCGGTTTATAGCTATATCAGGTTGTGTACGGATTTGCGCCATACAGTGGATGGAAGTCATAACAAAACACCTTATGCAAAATTTCAGCCAAATTGCGCCCTCTAGCGGCTCTAGAAATCAAGATCCAAGATCGGTTTATATGACAGCGGTTAATATGACATCCACAGTGGTTGGATGTGACACCAAAACACCTCATGGAAAATTTCAGCCAAATCGGATAACAATTACGCCCTTTAAAAGCGGGAGAAGTCAAGACCCAAGATCGGTTAATATGACAGCTTTATCAGGTAATGAAGCGCTTTGAACCATTCTTAACACAGTTGTTGTAAGTGACACCAAAACACCACGTGCAAAAAAAATTTCAATCAAATCAGGCGAGAATTGCGCCCTCTAGAAGCTAAAGAAGTCAAGACCCAAGGTCGGTTTATAAGGCAGCTATATCAAAACATGGACCGATTTTGCCCACTCTCAATCCCAACCGAGCTACAATAATAAAAAGTATTTGTGCAAAATTTCAAGCGCCTAACCTTACTCCTTCGAAGTTAGAGTGCTTTTGACAGACAGACGGACGGAAGGACGGACGGAAGGACGGAAGGACGGACGGAAGGACGGACGGAAGGACGGACGGAAGGACGGACGGAAGGACGGACGGAAGGACGGACGGAAGGACGGACGGAAGGACGGACGGAAGGACGGACGGAAGGACGGACGGAAGGACGGACGGAAGGACGGACGGAAGGACGGACGGAAGGACGGACGGAAGGACGGACGGAAGGACGGACGGAAGGACGGACGGAAGGACGGACGGAAGGACGGACGGAAGGACGGACGGAAGGACGGACGGAAGGACGGACGGAAGGACGGACGGAAGGACGGACGGAAGGACGGACGGAAGGACGGACGGAAGGACGGACGGAAGGACGGACGGAAGGACGGACGGAAGGACGGACGGAAGGACGGACGGAAGGACGGACGGAAGGACGGACGGAAGGACGGACGGAAGGACGGACGGAAGGACGGACGGAAGGACGGACGGAAGGACGGACGGAAGGACGGACGGAAGGACGGACGGAAGGACGGACGGAAGGACGGACGGAAGGACGGACGGAAGGACGGACGGAAGGACGGACGGAAGGACGGACGGAAGGACGGACGGAAGGACGGACGGAAGGACGGACGGAAGGACGGACGGAAGGACGGACGGAAGGACGGACGGAAGGACGGACGGAAGGACGGACGGAAGGACGGACGGAAGGACGGACGGAAGGACGGACGGAAGGACGGACGGAAGGACGGACGGAAGGACGGACGGAAGGACGGACGGAAGGACGGACGGAAGGACGGACGGAAGGACGGACGGAAGGACGGACGGAAGGACGGACGGAAGGACGGACGGAAGGACGGACGGAAGGACGGACGGAAGGACGGACGGAAGGACGGACGGAAGGACGGACGGAAGGACGGACGGAAGGACGGACGGAAGGACGGACGGAAGGACGGACGGAAGGACGGACGGAAGGACGGACGGAAGGACGGACGGAAGGACGGACGGAAGGACGGACGGAAGGACGGACGGAAGGACGGACGGAAGGACGGACGGAAGGACGGACGGAAGGACGGACGGAAGGACGGACGGAAGGACGGACGGAAGGACGGACGGAAGGACGGACGGAAGGACGGACGGAAGGACGGACGGAAGGACGGACGGAAGGACGGACGGAAGGACGGACGGAAGGACGGACGGAAGGACGGACGGAAGGACGGACGGAAGGACGGACGGAAGGACGGACGGAAGGACGGACGGAAGGACGGACGGAAGGACGGACGGAAGGACGGACGGAAGGACGGACGGAAGGACGGACGGAAGGACGGACGGAAGGACGGACGGAAGGACGGACGGAAGGACGGACGGAAGGACGGACGGAAGGACGGACGGAAGGACGGACGGAAGGACGGACGGAAGGACGGACGGAAGGACGGACGGAAGGACGGACGGAAGGACGGACGGAAGGACGGACGGAAGGACGGACGGAAGGACGGACGGAAGGACGGACGGAAGGACGGACGGAAGGACGGACGGAAGGACGGACGGAAGGACGGACGGAAGGACGGACGGAAGGACGGACGGAAGGACGGACGGAAGGACGGACGGAAGGACGGACGGAAGGACGGACGGAAGGACGGACGGAAGGACGGACGGAAGGACGGACGGAAGGACGGACGGAAGGACGGACGGAAGGACGGACGGAAGGACGGACGGAAGGACGGACGGAAGGACGGACGGACGGAAGGACGGACGGAAGGACGGACGGAAGGACGGACGGAAGGACGGACGGAAGGACGATCCGATCGGCACGGAATCACTTTCTGATTCGATTTAACCATGTCCGTCTGTCCGTCGGTGAGACCATGTATTTTTGTAATCAAGTTACAAGTCTTATTTGATGTCCCATCGTCACGAAGTTTTGCACATGTCACTTTTTTAGCTCAAGGACGAAGCCTATTGATTTTGGTAAAAATCGGTTCAGATTTAGATATAGCTCCCATTTATATGTGTCGCCCGATTTGGACTTTAATGCATGTAGTAACTAAAATTTTCAACTACTCTTCACAAACTTTGGCACAGATTGTTTTGTTACTAATCTTAACATATCTGCAAGATTTCAAAAAAATCGGTTCAGATTTGGATATAGCTGCTATATATATTTGCACTTATGTTGCCGTAGTATCTACAATTTTCAAACGATCTGTTCGAAAAAAGTAGGTTCAGATTTAGATGTAGCTCTCTTATACATATATCAATCGAATTTATAATTGTGGGGTAGATGTAGGGTATTAAATAGTCTGCTCCGCCCGACTATTGTCTTTCCTTACTGTTATTTTTCTTACAATCTTCTTAGTATAGGTTTAAGTGGCAGTCCGCCATCAGTCTTAGACGTTTTCGTCCATTGTGATACCACAGGAACAGAAGAAGGAAGAAACCTTCAAGCCCAATAACTTGCGAATGTTCACATCCACTTAATCAGACAGGTTCTCAAAGCAATGAGCACCTAGAGTGGAACTCCTTCTAACTGCTAGTGCGGGACGCACACACAGAAGGTGTGCTATAGTCTCGTCGTCTTCGATGTTCTCACAGCTTCTGTAAAAGTCATTGCTGGCAGCCTTCAGTCTGTCAGCATGTCAGATTAGACAGTGACCTGTCATGACGGACACAATGACTGAGACGTCTGTTCTAGCCAATGACGGCAAAGCCGTACACCTTTTCAATTCTAGATTAGGTCACATAGTTTTGAAATGCTCACAGCCCCTTGTTTTTGTGACTGTAGGGTAGTTCCTAGCCTCGCAAGCTCCTTCGTTTTACTATTCCCTGGGATATCTTTGGGGCCCGGCACCCAGAATAAGATCTGCCACAGTCGAGGGCGGTTTTTGTGTTCAGAAATGCGTTCTCCAGGGATTTATTGGCTGCCTGGCTGCCTGAGAAGATATTTATGCCAATCGTCTTTATGACATTATATCTTAGCCCTTCCACCACTTCCTTAATTGCAAGGATCTCCGCTTGATAGACACTGCAATATGACCAGTTATAGATTTTTAGAGTACACCCCAAAACCCACCTGGTCGTTTAGTTTGGATCCATCCGTATAGAAGGGAGGGGATTTTAAAAATAAAAGGGAGGGGATTTTAAAAATATTTGTAAAAAATTTCTTAACAATTTTCATTTTCGATTTTTGCATTTTTGTCAACCGGGGCCCACTGTGCACTGTGCCGCAGTGCTACACCTCTTTGTATAGAAGTTTTTAAATGGATATCATACCAAATGGTATAGTACCTCACAAATGTCGCCAGCATTCGAAGGGAGTAACCACCGCTGAAATTTTTTTTTCAAATTTTCTCGCCAGGATTCGAACCCAGACGTTCAGCGTCATAGAGGGACAATCAAACCTCAGCGCTATGGTGGTCTCCTATGCTTAAAATTAATGTTTTCACCTTTTTTTCAATTTTCTCAGTTTATTCCCTCGTTTTTTTTTTATTTCATAAATTTTTCGTTACACCCTATTACACGAAAAGTTCTACTAACCCAATATCATTGGCAACACTTGCGCAAAACAAATTGATAAGCTATTCCCTACCAACCAGAGGGTGGGTGAGAGTGGATAGGAATCCCCATCAAATTCAATTAAAACGAATATGACTTTGATTTGTTTTGATTTGAATTTCAGTGAAGTGAGCCCCTCCACTTCAGCTTGAGAACCCAGTGGCCATAATAATTGCAAGAAATCCCAAGAAAAAGATGAAAACAAAAAGTCAATAAAGAACAAACAAAAGCGGCACGTAAAGTAATTCATCATATCTTGGAAAAAGATAAGCTTTTACGCCAAACAAGATAGTCAAGTAATAAGCCGATATGGTACCGATAAGACATTTTTCATTTTCAAAAAAATGAAAAAAAATAAATGGAATGGGTAAATGTCCAGATTACGTTTTGTGTAGCTCTCCTGCTTACACTTACTCACTCACTCCCCTTGGGGCTAATTTAATCATCATTATGTGAAATTAAATTATGGTTTGAGTTTGGCAAACACTTGATAAGTTTATGAACTTATATTTCAACAAAAAAAGTATAATTGAATCATCTTTTAAGGGGAACAAATGCTGAAGTAAGTAAGCATTTTTATAGCCATCACCCTCGAATGGGGGGGTATACTAATGTAGTTAGTCTGTTTGTAACAACTCGTAGTATTGATGTTGGTTCGGCTGATGAAATCACAATAGCGGACGAAAGAATGTAGGTATTCGTTTGAAATTTTATGCAGATACTTCTTCTTGATTTTAGTCGTTGGGCATTGCCAATGGGCCATTGAGTGCCTTTATCTGAATCCCATACGATCTTTATTGGTCCACGAATTTAAGTTTGGATGTAAGGTGTAATCCATTCTTAAAATACTTCATTTCAGCCTGATATTCTCATGATGTCTGATTTAGTGGTGTTTTGGGGGGAGAGGTCGTCCCCCAGATATTTGGCCCTGAAAAAATATCAGCATCGTGCTCTTCTCTCAAATACCATTTATTTAAACCCCATATTGCCATTGGCGTAAGAGGAATTTGGGGAGGAGGAGAGGCCCCAAAATAGGTTATCAAATTCGTTTTCTAATCTCAAATACCTTTCATTTGAGCCACATGTTGGCATGGTCGAAAAATGTTTTCCCATAGACACTTTTCCCGAATATTGATATCAGATTCGTGCTTTACTCCCAAAGACCTTTCATTTGAGCCCCATATTGCTATGGCTATAAATTTGTCCCCTTTGGGGGATGTTTGTGGTGAGAGGCAGCCCTTCAAACACTTGGTCCCATATTTGGATATCAGATTCGTATTCTACACCCAAAAACCTTTTGTTTAAGCCCCATATTCCCATGGTCAGCAAATAGGTCCTGTTTGGGGGGTGTTTTAGGAGAGGGGTGCACCCCCAGAAACGTGGTCCCACGTTTGGATATCTGATTCGTATTCTACTCGCAAATACCTTTCATTTGAGTCCCATATTGCCATGATCGGTAAATATGTCCGATTTAGGGGTGTTTTGGGGGTGGGGGTGGTCCCCAAACACTTGGTCCGACAATTTAATATCAGATACGTTTTCTTATCCTAAATATCTTTCATTTGAGTCCCATATTGTCGTGATTGGTCTAAAAATATGTTTGATAGGTTTTAGGGTGGGGCGCCCCCCTAGGTACCCCATCCGAAATATGGATACCAAATTTTTATTTTTAGGGTACTATATGAGAGCATACAAAATTTCGCTTAAATCGCACCACCCATCTCCGAGATTTGAAGTTTCTGAAAATTAGTGTAAGGGGGAGGGTCCGCCCCCCCTTTGGATATCAAAAAATGTAGTACCCTATTTTCACCACGGGATCATTGTGCACCATCTGTCATAATCACCGAGTCATAATCATAAAGACCGAATTAAGGTCTTTGGCACATAAAAGATACGTTTATTATCCAATTTTGCTGAAATTTAATACAGTGCGTTGCGTCAGGCCAGTCAATATCCTTTTTCAATTTGGCCCCGATCGGTTCAGATTTGGTTATAGCTGCCATATAGACCGATCTCTCGATTTAAGGTCTTGGGCCCATAAAAGTTGCAATTATCGTCCAATTTAGCCGACATTTGGTAAGAGTTCTGTTAGGCCCTTTGACATTTCTCGTCGATTTGGCTCAGATCGGTTCAGATTTGAATATAGCTGCCATATAGACCGATCTCTCGATTATACGTATTGGGGCCATAAAAGACGCATTTATTGTCCGATTTAGCCGACATTTGGGAAAAAGAAATCTGTTAGGCCCTTCGACATCTCTCTTCGATTTGGCTCAGATTGCTTTAGATTTGGATACAGCTGCCATATAGACCGATCTCTCGTTTTAAGATCTTGGTCCCCTAAAAAACGCATTAATTGTCCAATTTCGCCGACATTTGGGAAAAAGAAATCTGTTAGGCCCTTCGACATCTCTCTTCGATTTGGCTCAGAATGCTTCAGATTTGGATATAGCTGCCATATAGACCGATCTCTCGATTAAAGGTCTTGGGCCCATAAAAAACGCATTTATTGTCCGATTTAGCCGACATTTGGGAAAAAGAGTTATGTTAGGCCATTCGACATCTCTCTTCGATTTGGCTCAGATCGGTTCAGATTTGGATATAGCTGCCATATAGACCGATCTCTCGATTAAAGGTTTTGGGCCAATAAAAGGCGCATTTATCGTTCGATTTCGCCGAAATTTGGGACAGTGATTTGTGTTTGGCCCATCGATATTCTTCTTCAATTTGGCCCAGATCGGTCCGGATTCGGATATAGCTGCCATATAGACCGATCTCTCGATTTAAGATCTTACACCCATAAAGGACGCATTTATTGTCCGATGTAGACGACATTTGGGGAAAAAAGTTCTGTTAGGCACTTTGACATTTCTCGTCGATTTGGCTCAGATCGGTTCAGATTTGGATATAGCTGCCATATAGACCGATCTCTCGATTAAAGGTCTTGGGCCCATAAAAGGCGCATTTATTGTCCTATGTCGCCGACATTTGGGAAAAAGAGTTCTGTTAGGCCCTTCGACATATCCCTTCAATTTGGCTCAGATCGGTTCAGATTTGGATATAGCTGCCATATGGACCGATCTCTCGATTAAAGGTCTTGAGCCCATAAAAGGCACATTTATTGTCCAATTTCGCCGACATTTGGGAAAAAGAATTCTGTTAGGCCCTTCGACATCTCTCTTCGATTTGGCTCAGATCGGTTCAGATTTGGATATAGCTGCCATATAGACCGATCTCTCGATTAAAGGTCTTGGGCCCATAAAAGACGCATTTATTGTCCGATTTGGCCGAAATTTGGGGCAGTGAGTTATGTTAGGCCACTTAACATCTTTCTTTAATTTTGGCCTGATCCGTCTAGATTTGAATATAGCTGCCATACAGACCGATCTCTCGATTTAAAGTCTTAGCCCCATAAAAAGCGCATTTATAATCCGATTTCGCTGAAATTTGACACAGCGGCTTATGATAGGCTATTCGACATCCGTGTCGTATATGGTTCAGATCAGTCTATACTTGGATGTAGCTACCAAAAAGACCAATTTTTGTTCTACAAAATTGAACAATGACTTGTACTATTAGACCACTCAATGTCCGCACCATGTTTGGTCCAAATCCGACCATATTTCAAAATAGCTGCTGTGGGGGCAGAAATTATGAATTTTTCACCGAACTATGATGAAAGGTGGTTTACATATTTACCCAAGGTGGTGGGTGTACAAAGTTCAGCCCGGCTGAACTTAACGTCTTTTTACTGGTTTTTGGTATTCAAAGGAAACATGAATGTGTATTAACTGAACTTTTTTCTTTCTTTTCAATTTATATTGACATTTTGCTTATAGTTTTATTTCTTGCATTTATATGGTTTTTATTTTTTTGTACTTTAGTCTGATGATTTTATTTCACTCATGTGCACATTATTTTAAATATTCGTTTATCTTATCACTGCATTTATTTTAACGCTCTGCTGGGATTTTAAACATTGCACTGTTATTAAAATATATGACCATTTGCTGATTTGGTTGTACAATTTTGAACGTTTAATACCTTCAAATGCAGTAGTGACATATGCTTTAACACTCTCTTCTGTCATGCAACCAATTTGAAATTATCGTCTACAACTGTGTGTTTTATTTAATTTTAAAGCTTTTGGGGTTTTGAAGCGTTAATGTCGAGCCTTAAACAATGTGAAAATTTTCCCATTAATAATAGAATTAATAATTAAAAAGCAAAATAAGTTCGGCCCGGCCGAATCTTATATACCCTCCACCATGGATCGCATTTGTCGTGTTCTATGCGCGGCACCTCTTTTTAGGCAAACAAAGAATATTGAATAAGAACTGTTTTGATATTGGAGCTATATCAAGTTATAGTCCGATTTGGACAATGAGTGAATTGAATGCTGAACATTGTAGAAGTCATTGTGTAATATTTCAGTTCATACGGATAAGAATTGCGCCTTGTAGGGACTCAAAAAGCAAAATCGGGATATAGGTTTATATGGGAGCTGTATCAAGCTACTGATCAATTCAGACCATATTGGACACGTATGTTGAAGGTCATGAGAGAATCCGTTTTACAAAATTTCTGCCAAATCGGTTGATAATTGCGCCCTTTAGAGGCTCAAGAAGTCAAGATTCCAGATCGGTTTATATGCCAGCTATATAAGATTATAAACCGATTTGAATCATACTTAGCACAGTTGTCGGAAGTCGTAATAAAATACTACGGGCAAAATTTCAGTCAAATTGGACGAGAATTATGCCCTCTAGAGGCTCAAGAAGTCGAGACCCAAAAGTCTTATTTAAACCGATTTCGCTGAAATTCTTCTCGGCACCTGAACCAAATATGATGCAGAACGGCCCATATTTACATATTAATATGGATGCAGTTGAGTGATAATTAAAAAGGTGATGGGTATCCAAAGCCTAGCTCGGCCTTTTCTTTATACATTTTTGTTTTTTAAGTTTAAACTTAATTTTTAATACGATTTTTTTCTCATTATTTTCAGGTAAGTTTAAATACATTTTTGTGGATTTAAAAGCCCAAGTAAGTATTTGAACATTGCCAAATGTGATTTTTAATTGCTACTTAAATTTATCATGATGTCTAAAGGATAATACTCGCAAAAGTTGGATTTTAATGTAGTTTGAAAAGATGAGACTTCATAAAATATAATAGCCGAAGCTTGCCCGCTCCGCTGCGCCTTCTCTAACTCTCTAATTTTTTAGGGTGGGGACACTTCCCCCTGTATGTGTATATCGAATTCGTGTCACTGTCCGCCTATAACGCTGAACGCATCCGTTCAAATCCTGGTGATGAGATTGGACAAAATTTGAAGCGGTGGTTATCCTCTCTTTATGCTGGCGACATTTGCCACTGTCACACTGCGGCAAGCCATTCAGACTCGGCAGTTCATGCTAACTTTCAGCCATATCAGATAATAATTTCGCCCTCTGGCGACTCAAGAAGTCAAGATCCATTATCGGTGTATATGGGAGCTATTGGGTTGCTCAAAAAGTAATTGCAGATTTTTCATATAGTCGGCGTTGACAAATTTTTTCACAGCTTGTGACTCTGTAATTGCATTTTTTCTTCTGTCAGTTATCAGCTGTTAATTTTAGCTAGCTTTAGAAAAAAAGTGCAAAAAAAATATATTTGATTAAAGTTCATTCTAAGCCTTATTAAAAATGCATTTACTTTCTTTTAAAAAATCCGCAATTACTTTTTGGGCAAACCAATATATCAGGTAATGAACCAATTTGGACCATACTTAGCACAGTTGGGGAGATCGGTTTATATGGAAGCTGTATCAAGCCATTGATCGATTCAGACCATATTAGACACGTATGTTGAAGGTCATGAGCAAAGCCGTTGTACAAAATTTCTTCCAAAGCGGATAATAATTGCGTCCTGTAGAGGCTTAAGAAGTCAAGATCCAGCATCGGTTCATATCGTTGCTATATCAAGACCAACACTAATGTGAATTAATTTATACTCCACTCCCAAACACCTTTCCTTTGAGTTTTAGAGAGACACTTGGCTCCTAATGTATTGTAAATATAAGCCTCGTGCTCTTCTTTCAAATATTGGGTTGCCCAAAAAGTAATTGCGGATTTTTTAAAAGAAAGTAAATGCATTTTTAATAAAACTTGGAATGAACTTTAATCAAATATACTTTTTTTACACTTTTTTCTAAAGCAAGCTAAAAGTAACAGCTGATAACTGACAGAAGAAAGAATGCAATTACAGAAAATGTGAAAAAATTTGTCAACGCCGACTATATGAAAAATCCGCAATTACTTTTTGGGCAACCAATACATTTTATATGGGCCCCATAATGACATGATCGGTAAATAAATTCTGTTTGAGGGTGAGGTGGACCCCAGGGACTTTGTCCCGAAAATGAGTATCAATTTCTCGAAAATCAATCAATTTAATCATTATATAGCTTCATATAATAGGGTGGTGTTTTCGGGAGGGGCAGTTCCCCAAACACATGGCTCTTCAATTGGATATCAAATTTGTTTTTTCTCTCAAGCACCTTTCGTTTGAGCTCTATATTATCGTGATTGGTCTAAATACACATTTTGGCGGGTTTTGGACGGCCCCCGAGGCACACGACCTCAACAATAGAAACCATTTTTTGTTTTGACTGTGAGAGTGCAAAAAATTTTTGAAGGAATCGCATTACCAAACTCCGAGATCTGATGGTTTTGAAAATTAGGGTAATGAGAAGTGATTTTTAAGGGAGGGATGGCACTCAGACACATTTCGACTCAAATATGGATATCAAAATCGTGCTGTACTCCCAAATCCATTTAATGTGAGCCCCATATTGCCATGGAGGGTGTTTTGGGGCAGGGGCGGCCATCGACACTTTGCCCTGAAAATAGATATCAAATTCGTTCTTTACTACCAAATACCGTTGATTTGAGCTTCATATTGCCATAATCGGAAATGAAGTTCAGTTTAGAGGATGCTTTAGGGCGTACCCCCGAACACTTGGCTCCAAAATTGGATATCAAATTCGTTTACTACTCTTAAATAACTTTTATTTGAGTCCCATAATCAACAATCAATCAGCCTATTTGACTTATTTTTAGAAGGAAAAGCGCCACCTAGACTTGAACACAAATTTCAATGTCATATTCGTTATCTACTCCCAAATACCATTCATTTGAGTCTCATATAGAAGTGGTCGGCTAATATGGCCATTTGGGGGGACTTGGGGGCGGGGGAAGATCTCCCATTACTTGGACCTATTATTTTATGCCATATTTGTAATCTACTGTCGAATACCATTCATTTGGGGCCCATATTGACATGAACTTCGAATATATCTGTTAAGAGGAGTTTTTGGGTTGGGGAAGCCTGCAGGTTACTTGGACCCAAATTTAATACGATATTCGTTTTCTAGTCTCCAATATTGTGCCTATCGATCCACTTTTGGTTTTGGATGGCGTTGTTGGGGTAGGGGGGAGGGACCGCCCCCATCCGATATCTAAAAATCAAACAACGTGTGTTTCCTTCCAGACAAACTTACATAATCTGTGTAAATTTTAAGAAAATCGTTTGATTCGACGGAATAAACAAAAAAAAACAGTCCTTTATAGTCATGATGGGTCATATGCCCATTTAAGGCATTTTTGGGGGGTAGGGTGACGCCCTATCCTTTGATCTGATTTTGTATGCCAGATTCGTAATCTACTCCCGAATACCTTTCATTTGAAGCCCATATTGACATGAACGTCCAATATATCTGTTTGGGGGAATTTCTGGGAACAAATAAAAAAAAACAATCTTTTATAGTCATGATGGATTATATGCCCATTTAAGTCTCTTTTGGGGGGGGGGGGGGGGGTAGGGTGACCCCCTATCCTTCGATCTGATTTTGTATCCCAGATTCGAAATCTACTCCCAAATACCTTTCATTTGAGGCCCATATTGACATGAACGTCCAATAGGTATGTTTGGGGGAATTTTGGGGTTGGGGCGGCCCGATGGGTACTTTTGGGTTTCGGGGGAGGGTCCTCCTCTTTCGTAATCAAGAAATAATAAAGCCTTTTTTCCTTCCTGACCATATTCGCAATCTACTCCCGAATACTTTTCATTTGAGTCCCATATTGTCATGATCGTCCAAAAAATCTATTTTAAGGGGTTTTGTGGTTGGGGCGGCCCATTAATTACTTGGACCCGATTTTTATACCCTCCACCATAGGATGGGGGGTATACTAATTTCGTCATTCTGTTTGTAACTACTCGAAATATTCGTCTAAGACCCCATAAAGTATATATATTCTTGATCGTCGCGACATTTTATGTCGATCTAGCCATGTCCGTCCGTCTGTCCGTCCGTCCGTCTGTCTGTCGAAAGCACGCTAACTTCCGAAGGAGTAAAGCTAGCCGCTTTAAACTTTGCACAAATACTTCTTATTAGTGTCGGTCGGTTGGTATTGTAAATGGGCCATATCGGTCCTTGTTTTGATATAGCTGCCATATAAACCGCTCTTGGGTCTTGACTTCTTGAGCCTCTAGAGTGCGCAATTCTTATCCGATTTGGCTGAAATTTTGCACGACGTGTTTTGTTATGATATCCAACAACTGTGCCAAGTATGGTCCAAATCGGTCTATAACCTGATATAGCTGCCATATAAACCGATCTTGGGTCTTGACTTCTTGAGCCTCTAGAGTGCGCATTCTAATCCGATTTGAATGAATTTTTGCACGACGTGTTTTGATATCACTTCCAACAACTGTGCGAGGTATGGTTCAAATCGGTCCATAACCTGATATAGCTGCTATATAAACCGATTTTGGGTCTTGATTTCTTAAGCTTTTAGATTCCTATCCGATTTGACTGTAATTTTGCACGTGGTGTTTTGGTATCACTTCCAACATTTATGCGAAGTGTGGTCCAAATCGGTCCATATCCTGATATAGCTGTCATATAAACCGATCTGTGATCTTGAATTCTTGAGCCTCTAGAGAGCCCAATTCTCATCCGATTTGGCACAGATTTTGTACAACGGCTTCTCCTATGGCCTTCAACATTCGTGTGCAATATGGTCTGAATCGATCTATAGGTTGACACAGCTCCCATATGAACCGATCTCCCGATTTTGCTTCTTGAGCCCCGAATCGGACTATAACTTGATATAGCTCCTCCTCCTCCTCCGTCCATATTCATTATTCTTTGTTTGCCTAAAAAGAAATACTGCGCAAAGAACTCGACAGATGCGATCCATGGTGGAGGGTATATAAGATTCGGCCCGGCCGAACTTAGCACGCTCTTACTTGTTTATATGAAATTCGTACTCTTGTCTGGAATACCTTTCATTTGAGTCCTATATTGTCCCGAGCGGCCCACTTTTATTTTTGGGTAGTATTTTTGGGGTAAGGGGGGCGGACCCTCCCCCTTACCCCTTCCGATATCAAAAAATTATATAGCCTATGTTTCCTTCCAGACCAATCTATACAATCTGTGAAAATTCCAAGGTAATCGGTTCAGCCGTTTTTGAGCCTATACACATTTTGCAAGATATTTTCATGTGTTTGGCTTCTGTAGCTGCAATGACTACTTGGATTGTATGTCATAACTCATCTTTGGTTAAATGGCCTTGCAAACGCTAGATGATTCATCCTTTCTTTGATTCCTAAAATAACCTATCTTGTCATAATAGTTTGAACGAAGAATATTCATATATGATTTTTGTGTGACGTCTATGCGTATGAGTAATGGGTACTTATTATTGTATCTTCAGCACTCATACGACCCATAGTTCGAAACCAACACAAAACATGCTCATATTAAATCAGCATAAACGACGACGGCCTTATTCACAAAACTTTATGAAGCCTTAAAATTGGTTTATTTGAAAGTCCTATAAAGGAAATTTTGTGAAAAAAAAATCCTATTACAAATCAACATTGGGGAGTTAAAAATGAAGAAATATTTTCCAAAAAATAATTTTGAATTCCAAAATTTCATGCTTATGTTGAAGATTTACTTATGTCCCTTACTCACCCAAACGTACACGGTCACTTTATTATGACTTATTTATGCTTCCTATGTTAGCTTGGGTAAATTGAATGAGACATCTCTTCGAAGCGGAAAATTCCACATCTCTCAACAGCATTTGTTTTTTAAGCTTCTACTTTGGTACTGATAAGAAGAGAATCTTGAAAAATTAATTTATAGCATTGCTTATCTACGAAAACAACTAAGTCACAATTAAGTTATTACAATTTCTTTAAATGTACTTAATTGCCCCCAATTGAGATTGTATCTGGTGTGGAGGTAAAAAATAACAGAGGCAATGTCAATTTACAAAATTAAGTAGAAAAAAAGAACATGAAATTGTAACCAGGGGACTGAAATTGTACTAAGGGACATGTATGCCTATTTCGTGGAAAGGCAATTTTAAATATCCAAAGAAATTGAAAATGTGTCAAACATTCCGTATAACATAGGAATGGAATAGGGCCGACTTCTCTTACATGAATGAGTGCTGTTCGCTTCAAATTTAAGCTGCTAGATAAGGGACCTCCTTTTTACAGACAAAGCCAAACGACATGCCCTTGGGCGACTACTCTATGCTTTTAAAATCAAAACAAGCTAATCTATCAAACAATTCTTCACTATTTTTTTACTAGTGTTAGAATAATTCGCACATGGCAAAAGTTTATTACATGACTACTGTTTGGTCACTGTAAAAGATCGAAACGGTAAAAACCACTTGTCTTCCTCAATAAAAAACTGAACCAATTTTGATGGACCTCGGCGAGCAAATATGTTCAAACAGTAAAAACTACGGTTGACAAATGACAACATTATGGCAAATTACCCACAATCTGATGAACATATATATGGGAGCTATATCTAAATCTGAACCGATTTCGAGCAAACTTCTCAGATAATGTGGTAGTCGTCGAGGAAAGCGTTGTGCAAAATTTTGGCAAGATGGGTCAATAAATGCGAATGCTGTGACTCTAAAAGTTAAAATCGGGCGATATATATCTATGAGAGCTATATCTAAACCTGAACCGATTTCCAGGAAATTCACCAGTAATATTAGGAGTCATAAGAAAGACCTTCCTGCCAAATTTCGAGAAGATCGGTTAACAAAAAACCATTTTATTGCAATATTACTGCAAATCGGACGAACATATATATGAGAGCTATACCTAAATCTGAACCGATTTCAAACAAACTTCTCAGATACTGTGGCGGTCGTCGAGGAAAGCGTTGTGCAAAATTTTGGCAAGATGGGTCAATTAATGCGAATGCTGTGACTCTAGAAGTTAAAATCGGGCTCTATATATATATGACAGCTATATCTAAATCTGGGCCGATTTCTATGAAATTCACCAGTAATATTGAGAGTCATAAGAAAGACCTTCCTGCAAAATTTCAACAGAATCGGTCAACAAATGAGCACTTTTTTTGCAATATTTCTCAAAATCGGACGAACATATATATGAGAGCTATACCTAAATCTTAACCGATTTCGAGCAAATTTCTCAGATAATGTGGTAGTCGTCGAGGGAAGCGTTGTGCAAAATTTTGGCAAGATTGGTCAAACAATGCGCTTGCAGTGGCTCTTGTGGTGAAAATCTGGATATATACATATATGACAGCTACATCTAAATCTGGGCCGATTTCTATGAAATGCACCAGTAATATTGGGAGTCATTAGAAAGACCTTCCTGCCAAATTTCGAAAGAATCGGTTTACAAATGATCATTTTATTGCAATATTACTGCAAATCGGACGAACATATATATGAGAGCTATACCTAAATCTGAACCGATTTCAAGCAAACTTCTTAGATACTGTGGCAGTCGTCGAGGGAAGCGTTTTGCAAAATTTTGCCAAGATGGGTCAATAAATGCGAATGCTGTGACTCTAGAAGTTAAAATAGGGTGTTATATATACATGAGAGCTATATCTAAATGTGAACCGATTTCCATGAAATTCACCAGTAATATGGAGAGTCAAAAGAAAATCCATCCCGCCAAATTTCGTGAAAATCGGTTAACAGAAGACCATTTTATTGCAATATTACTGCAAATCGGACGAACATATATATGGGAGCTATATCAAAATCTGAACCGATTTCCACCAAACTCTATGTATGTTGTGGCAGTCATCGAGGAAAGCGTTTTGCAAAATTTTACCAAGATGGGTCAATATATGAGCTTGCAGTGGCTCTAGGAGTGAAAATCGGGCGATATATATATATATATATATATATATATATATATATATATATATATATATATGAGAGGTATATCTAAATCTGAACCGATTTTCATGAAATTGTGAGTCGTGAATATACCCCCATCCTTCGGTGGTGGTTATAAAAATGGTATGATATCCATGTAAAAACTTCTCCCCAAAAACGACTCGCACTGTGACACGCCTTTCGGACTCGGCTATAAAAAGAAAGTCCCTTATCATTGAGCTTAAAACTTTAATCGAACAGCACTCATTGATAAATGAGAAGTTTGTCCCTGATCCTTAATGGAATGTTCATGGGCAAATTTGCATTTATTATTAGTTTTTATTAAATTCCGTACTTGATTGCTTTCGTGAAACCAACATCAAGAATCATAAGGCAGTATGACACTAAATAAGTATACGTAGCGAAACTTTTTTCTATTTTTTTTTTATTTGCGTCGTAGCCCTCCCAGGGAAAATGTCTAGCAACGTGAATGCCCTCATCCTTAGATAGTGTCCTAAATGTGTATATAATTTGGATTAAATCAGACTTTTAACAAAACCTCCTAAATTTGCTGCAACATTTCCTCTTTAATATTTCGCCCTTACACAGTCACTTCTATTCTTTCTCTCTCTCTCTTACACTCTCAATCGGAGCAAACTTCTTCTAATATCTAAATCTAGCACATCTGTTGCGGTTTGTGAGAACTGCACTCTGCCATGTCATTATCATTGTCATCATGTTCTCAATATGAATGCTTATCTTAAAAACTATAAACAAACTGGCAACAGCAGCAACAACAACAACACACAAGCAGTGATGGTGCTAAAAACAAATCCAACAAAAAAAGCCAACAACAATATCAACGACTATGAAGACGTTTTTGATGATGTTAGTGAAGGAAAATGATAATAAAATAATTACCGGTACCATAGACATACACTCACACACACACACCTAACAGGGCACAACAACGAATATTTCATCCACTAAAAACCGCAATATTGTTTTTTTTTTTTGCATATTTGTTGCTGCTGTTGGCACTTCAATAAATACCACCGAAAAAAAAGGTGAGACTTGAAAACACACACAAAACGTTTTTTTGTTTCTTTCTTATTGTGCATGTGACGCAGGCAAGCGGTCACGAAGTCGCACGCGTTTGATTTGAACTGCGACACATATACACACAGGCACTCACGACTTGTAATTTAAATATAAAAATGTTCCAAAAAAAGTTGGCAAAGTGAGTGCGAAACGACTATGGAGTACCCTAAGGTATTGCAAGATGTTACATTGTGGTGAAATTTTTAAAAGTAGTATTCTGGGTATCATCTTGTTCTACGGTTTGTTATAGCCTCCTTATAACGGTAGCAACCGATTTAATGGCCTGTTGGACTAAACAAAATCGGGAGCACTATCTTCTTTCCAATCGCCTGGATTTATTTTTCGACATCGCCAAAAAAAAGCTGTTAGTTTATGAAGGCTTTTAGCAAATTTAGCTATCATAAGTACTCTGAGTTGGTATATTGGATTCTCTGTTGCGAGAAAACCTTCTTGCAACAAATTGTCTACAAACGTCTAAACATAGCCCCCATAAAGCAATACCGCAGGAAACATTTCTGAAATTGGTTACTAACAAAAGAAAATGTTTACAAAATATTTTATGAAAATTAAATTTTTGATAAACTTTTGTAATCTTCATTTACATAAAAATTACATTTTGGCGCTTTGTTTGTTTGTCTGGGTACTACTATTTTCAAAAACACCAGATCTCGGAGATGGGTGTACCGATTAAAACGATATTTTGCATGCCAACTGGTATCCCATAAACACGAAATTGATGTAAAATTTTGGGATCAAATAACCTGGGGGTTATTGTCGATTGGCACAATATGGGTGTCAAATGAAAGGTAGCATTATAACGTCATCCTAAGTGTCGGGGGGTCCCCCACCCCCAAAAACATCACCGAACAGGACATTTTTACCACTATTGGGCAATATGGGTCTCAAATGAAAGGTATTTAAAAGCAGAGTACAAATTGACAAAAACAAGTAAAAAGGACCGATCTCACACACACAACTCACTATCCTAAATTTCGGTCGGCGACATCGGAAAATAAATGCGCCTTTTATAGACGCAAAACCTTAAATCGATAAATCGGTCTATATGACAGCTAAATTCAAATCTTGATCGATCTAGGTCAAATTGCAGATATATGTCGACTTGCTTAACTTAACTCACTGTTCCAAATTTCGGCGACATCGGACAATAAATGCGCCTTTTATGGGGCCAAAACCTTAAATCGAGAGATCGGTCTATATGGCAGCTATATCCAAATCTGGACCGATTTGAGAAAAATTTAAGAAGGATGTCCAAGCGCCTAACACAACTCACTGTCCCAAATTTCAGCGACATCGGACAATAAATGCGCCTTTTATGGACCCAAAACCTTAAATCGGGAGATCGGTCTATATGGCAGCTATATTCAAATCCGAACCGATTTGGGGCAAATTGAAGAAGGATGTCGAAGGGTCTAACGCAACTCACTGTTCCAAATTTTGTCAAAATCGGACTATAAATGCGCCTTATATGGGCGCAAGACCTTAAATCGAGAGATCGGTCTATATGGCAGCTATATCCAAAACTGGACAGATCTGAGAAAAATTGAAGAAGAATGTCCAAGCGCCTAACATAACTCACTGTCCCAAATTTCTGCGACATCGGACAATAAATGCGCCTTTTATGGGCTCAAAACCTTAAATCGAGAGATCGGTCTATATGGCAGCTATATCCAAATCTTGACCAATCTGGGCAAAATTACAGAAGGATGTTGAAGGGCCTAACAAAACTCACTATCCCAAATTTCAGCGACATCGAATAATAAATGCGCCTTTTATGGCCCCAAAACCTTAAATCGAGAGATCGGTCTAATGGCAGCTATATCCAAATCTGAACCGATCTGGGCCAAATTGAAGAAGGATGTCGAAGGGCCTAACACAGCTCACTGTCCCAAATTTCGGCAACATCGGACAATAAATGCGCCTTTTATGGGCCCAAAACCTTAAATCGAGAGATCGGTCCAATGGCAGCTATATCCAAATCTGAACCGATTTGGGTCCAATTAAAAAAGGATATTGAAGGGTCTAACACAACTCACTGTCCCAAATTTCGGAGACATCGGGCTAGAAATGCTCCTTTTATGGACCCAAAACCTTAAATCGAGAGATCGGTCTATATGGCAGCTATATCCAAATCTTCACCGTTCTGGTCCAAATTGCAGAAGGATGTCGAAGGGCCAAACACAACTCACTGTCCCAAATTTCGGCGACATCAGGAAACAAATACGCCTTTTGTGGCCCCAAAACCTTAAATCGAGAGATCGGTCTATATGGAAGCTATATCTAAATCTTCACCGTTCTGGTCCAAATTGCAGAAGGATGTTGAAGGGCCTAACACAACTCACTATCCCAAATTTCAGCGACATCGAATAATAAATCACCTTTTATGGCCCCAAAACCTTAAATCGAGAGATCGGTCTATATGGCAGCTATATCCAAATCTGGGCCGATCTGGGCCAAATTGAAGAAGGATGTCGAAGGACCTAACCCAGCTTACTGTCCTAAATTTCGGCGACATCGTATAATAAATGTGCCTTTTATGGCCCCAAAACCTTAAATCGAGAGATCGGTCTGTATGGCAGCTATATCCAAATCTGAACCGATCTGAGCCAAATTGATGAAGGATGTCGAAGGGTCTAACGCAACTCACTGTTCCAAATTTTGTCAAAATCGGACTATAAATGCGCGTTATATGGGCGCAAGACCTTAAATCGAGAGTTCGGTCTATATGGCAGCTATATCAAAAACTGGACAGATCTGAGAAAAATTGAAGAAGAATGTCCAAGCGCCTAACATAACTCACTGTCCCAAATTTCGGCGACATCGGACAATAAATGCGTCTTTTATGCTCAAAACCTTAAATCGAGAGATCGGTCTATATGGCAGCTATATCCAAATCTGGATCGATCTGAGCCAAATTGAAGGAGAATGTCGAAGGGCCCAACGCAATGTACAGTCCCAAATTTCAGCAAAATCGGATAAAAAATGTGGCTTTTATAGGCCTAAATCGCCATATCGGCGGATCGGTCTATAGGGGGGCTATATCAAGATATAGTTCGATATAGTCCATCTTCGAACTTAACCTGCCTATGGTCAAAAAAAGAATCTGTGCAAAGTTTCCGCTCAATATCTCTATTTTTAAAGACTATGGCGTGATTTCAACAGACAGACGGACGGACATGGCTAGATCGTCTTCGATTTCTACGCTGATCAAGACTTTATATACTTTATAGGGTCGGAAATGGATATTTCGATATGTTGCAATCGGAATGACAAAATGGGTATACCCTCATCCTTCGTTGGTGGGTATAAAAATCAATTTATGTTTGGTTGTTTGTTTGTGTCTTCCTTATAGACTTAAAAACGGCTGAACCGATTTTCTTGAAATTTCCACTGATGGTGCACAATGATCCCGTGGTGAAAATAGAGTACTACATTTTTGATATCTGAAGGGGGGACGGACCCTACCCTTTACCCTAATTTTCAGAAACGCCAAATCTCAGCGGTTCAATTTAAGCGAAATTTTGTGTACTCTCTTATAGTAACCTAAAAATAAATATTTGGTAACCAAATTTCGGATGGGGTACCTAGGGGGAGCCGTCCCACCCCCAAAACCTACCAAATATATATTTAAAACAATCACGACAATATGGGACTCAAATGAAAGGTATTTAGGAAGAGGAAACGTATTTGATATCCAATTGTCGGACCAAGTGTTAGGATGACCACCCCATCCCCTTAAAACATCTTTAAATCGGACATATTTACCGACCATAGCAATATGGGACTCAAATGAAAGGTATTGGGTTGCCCAAAAAGTAATTGCGGATTTTTTCAAAGAAAGTAAATGCATTTTTAATAAAACTTAGAATGAACTTTAATCAAAAATACTTTTTTTACCCTTTTTTTCTAAAGCAAGCTAAAAGTAACGGCTGATAACTGACAGAAGAAAGAATGCAATTACAGAGTCACAAGCTGTGAAAAAAATTATCAACGCCGACTATAAGAAAAATCCGCAATTACTTTTTGGGCAACCCAATATTTGCAAGTAAAATACGAATCTGATATCCAAATGTGGGACCAAGTTTCTGGGAATCTACCCCTTCCCCAAAACACCCCCCAAACAGGAATTATTTACTGACCATGGCAATATGGGGCGTAAAGAAATGGTATTCGAGTGTAGACGAATCTGATATCCAAATGTGGGACCAAGTGTTTCGGGGCCGCCACTCCCAAGAATACCCCCAAAGAGGACAAATTTATGACCATAGCAATATGAGGCTCAAATGAAAGATCTTTGGGAGGAAAGCACGAATTTGATATCCATATTAGGGAAAAAGTATCTATGGCGCCACCCAAACCCCAGCCCCATAACACCACCCATATAGGACGTATTTCCTGACCATTCCAATATGGGGCTGTAATAAAAGGTATTTTAGAGTAGGACACGAATCTGATACATATTTTCAGGGCCAAGTCACTGAACAGCGGGGGGAGGCCCCAAAACACCCCCAAACCGGTCATGTTTGTCGACCATGGAAATATGGGGCTCAAATGAAAGGTATTTGGGAGTAGATCACTAATCTGAAAACAACATTCGGGATCAACTGCCTAGGGGTCGTCCCACCCCCAAAACAACCCCTAAATAAGATTTATTTGCCAACCATGGCAATTTGGGTCTTAAAGGGAGTGGATCTGGATATTGATATCTTTAAGGACCCATACCCCAAACCGCAAATATTTGCTGACTTTTGTAATAAGGGGTTTGAATGTAAAGTATTTGAGATTAGAAAGCGAATTTGATATCTAATTTTGAGGCCAATGGCAATATGGGGTCCAAATAAATGATATTTGAGAGTAGAGCACGATGCTGATATATTTTCAGGGCTAAGTGTTTGGGGGACCACCCCTCTCCCCAAAACATCCCTAAATCGGGCATATTTACCGACCACATCAATGTGGGGCTCAAATGAAAGCTATTGGGGAGAAGAGTACGAAATTGATACCCACTTTCGGGAACAATTTTCTGGGGGTCTAACCCTTCTGCAAAACACCCCACAAATAGCAATTTTTTACTGTCCGTCTCAATATGGAGCTCAAATAAGGGTATTTGGGAGTAGAATAGGAATCTGATGGGCATATGTGGGACCATTTTTTTGGGGCACCGCCAAAACAACCCTTCAAAGAGTACAAATTTTGGGGCCAAGTGTTTAAGGAAGCCTCATTCCATAAGCTTCCCCTTGAACCAATGGCAATATGGGGTGTTAATAAATGGCAATTGGGGTGTAAATAAATGGCAATTGGGGTGTAAATAAATGGCAATTTTGGGGCCAAGTATTTGAGGAAGCCTTATCCCATAAACTCCCCTTGAACCAATGGCAATATGGGGTGTAAATAAATGGCAATTGAGAGAAGAGCACGATGCTGATATTTTTTCCAGGGCCAAGAGTCTAGGGGACAACCTCAACCCTGAAAATACCTCTAAATCAGACATCATGACAATATCGATCTGAAATAAAGACTTTTAAGAATGGAGTATATCTAAAATCCAAATGTTAACGACCCTAAACCCTCCGAGCGAATTCATAGATCAATAATGATCATGTAGGATGCAGATTAAGGCATTTATATTGTTATACTAATAGTGAAGCCATATATTGGGTTGCCCAAAAAGTAATTGCGGATTTTTCATATAGTCGGCATTTTTTCACATCTTGTGACTCTGTGATTGCATTCTTTCTTCTGTCAGTTATCAGTTGTTACTTTTAGCTTGCTTTAGAAAAAAAGTATATTTGATTAAAGTTCATTCTAAGTTTAATTAAAAATGCATTTACTTTCTTTTAAAAAATCCGCAATTACTTTTTGGGCAACCCAATACATATCCTTTCTTGCACAGCATGGTATTTCATTTAAAGCTCTTTAATTATAGAAAATTAATATTCCAAGGATAATTTTGTTCCATATAAAGTAAAAGAAGGCGCAGCGGAGTGGGCCCCTTTGGGCTAGTTTGATATAAAACCAGCAGACAATGTTTGCTTAGATCAGCAAACTTTTTTTTTTATACCCTCCACCATAGGATGGGGTATACTAATTTCGTCATTCTGTTTGTCACATCTCCAAATATGCGTCTGAGACCCCATAAAGTATAAATATTCTCGATTGTCATGTTATTTTAAGTCGAACTAGCCATGTCCGTCCGTCTGTCCGTCCGTCCGTCCGTCCGTCCGTCTGTCTGTCGAAAGCACGCTAACTTTCAAAGAAGTAAAGCTAGCCGCTTGAAATTTTGCACAAATACTTCTTATTTGTGTAGGTCGGTTGGGATTGTAAATGGGTTATATCGGTCCACGTTTTGATATAGCTGCCATATAAACCGATCTGGGATCTTGACTTCTTGAGCCACTAAAGGGTGCAATTGTAATCCTATTTGGCTGAAATTTTGCATGAGGTGTTTTGCTATGACTTCCAACAACTCTGCTAAGAATAGTTCAAATCGGTCCATAACCTGATATAGCTGCCATATAAACCGATCTGGGGTCTTGACTTTTTGAGCCACTAGAGGACGCAATTATTATTCGATTTGGCTGAAATTTCGCCCGACTTGTTTGCTATGACTTTCAACAACAGTGTGGAACGATATTTCAAATCGGTCCATAATCTGATATAGCTGCCTTATAGACCGATCTCCAATTGTAATCCTATTTGGCTGAAATTTTGCATGAGGTGTTTTGCTATGACTTCCAACAACTGTGTTAAGAATAGTTCAAATCGGTCCATAACCTGATTTAGCTGCCATATAAACCGATCTGGGGTCTTGACTTCTTGAGCCACTAGAGGACGCAATTATTATTCGATTTGGCTGAAATTTCGCCCGACTTGTTTAGTTATAACTTTCAACAACTTTGCTAAGAATATTTCAAATCGGTCTATAACCTGATATAGCTGCCTTATAAACCGATCTGGGATCTTGACTTCTTGAGCCACTAGAGGGCGCAATTATTATCCGATTTAGCTGAAATTTTGCATGAGGTGTTTTGCTATGACTTCCAACAACTCTACTAAGAATAGTTCAAATCGGTCCATAACCTGATTTAGCTGCCATATAAACCGATCTGGGGTCTTGACTTCTTGAGCCACTAGAGGACGCAATTATTATTCGATTTGGCTGAAATTTCGCACGACTCGTTTTGTTATGACTTTCAACAACTTTGCTAAGAATAATTCAAATCGGTCCATAACCTAATATAACTGCCTTATAGACCGATCTGGGGTCTTGACTTCTTGAGCCACTAGAGGGTGCAATTGTAATCATATTTGGCTGAAATTTTGCATGAGGTGTTTTGCTATGACTTCCAACTAATCTGCTAAGAATAGTTCAAATCGGTCCATAACCTGATATAGCTGCCATATAAACCGATCTGGGGCCTTGACTTCTTGAGCCACTAGAGGACGCAATTATTATTCGATTTGGCTGAAATTTCGCCGGACTTGTTTTGCTATGGCTTTCAACAACTTTGCTAAGAATAGTTCAAATCGGTCCATAACCTAATATAGCTGCCTTACAGACCGACCTGGGGTCTTGACTTCTTGAGCCACTAGAGGGCGCAATTATTATCCGATTTAGCTGAAATTTAGCATGAGGTGTTTTGCTATGACTTTTAACAACTCTGCTAAGAATAGTTCAAATCGGTCCATAACCTAATATAGCTGCCTTATAGACCGATCTGGAGTCTTGACTTCTTGAGCCACTAGAGGGTGCAATTGTAATCCTATTTGGCTGAAATTTTGCAAGAGGTGTTTTGCTATGACTTCCAACTACTCTGCTAAGAATAGTTCAAATCGGTCCATAACCTGATATAGCTGCCTTATAAACCGATCTGGGATCTTGACTTCTTGAGCCTCTAAAGGGTGCAAGTATTATCCGATTTGACTGAAATTTTGTACAGTGGCTTCTCTCATGATTTTTAACATATATGTCGAATATGGCATGAATCGGTTCATAACCTAATACAGCTCCCCTATAAACTGAATTCCCTTTCTTACTTCTTCAGCCCCTAAAGTGCACAATTCTTACTAGAGTTGGCTCACTATGGTCTCCAATATTCAGTTCAATAATGGTCCGAAATGAACCACAACTTAGTATTGTTCCAATAACATAGCAATTATTTTCTTTTATCCTTTGTTTGCCTAAAAAGAGACAGAGCTCGACAAATGCGATCCATGGTGGAGGGTATATAAGATTCGGCCCGGCCGAACTTAGCACGCTTTTATTTGTTTGATATTAAATCAGCAGACAATGTTTGCTGACATCAGCAAACTTCTTTGTTCTTTGGACCAGGTCGAACTCAGTGCCTTTTAATTTGTTATATTCCAAAAATAGTTTTAACCTTAAACATAGTAAAGCCATTATAGCTTAGATTTATAGCCATATCTACATTGTTTCCCATTCTTCAAGATAATCAACGTAATAATGATAAATAACCGGCTATGCGGGTCTAAACAAATTAACGAAATACAACGAAACTCTACTCGAAATCCAACCAAACCACAGCAAACACTTTACGACCATTACCCATCCAACCATGGGTAGAGGGCTCTAATAAACATAGCACGAGTTCTACGATATTTAATGTTATAATTAAACGAGGACAGAAAATTTCTCATAACAATAATTTCTCAACAAACAAAATCACAGTGTAAATAGCAAAAAAAAAAAAAAAAAAACCTTTAGAATAGTCTTACTGAGGTCTTACTTGTGAGATAGAGAGAGAGAAAGAGCAAGGGAGAGAGCGAAGAAATGGCGAGAGGGCATTGGAGACCACCGCAACAGAAATCAAAACAAATTGAAATCAGTTAGCAGTAGCGTCGTCTAAGCCTTAAACATAACAACGTACGAGAAACAGTTCCGTGATTTTCCTCAAACAGAGCACATAAGAAGGCAAGAGTGCAAACGGAATGAAACTCCTAGAAGTTGGCTCGGCAACCAACAAACATTTCAACAGTTAAAGTGTTTGTCGTCTGTAACGTGTGTGTGTGTGTGTGTCACATCCCATCATTGACTTTTCATTTTGACAAATTATGGTGTTTTTGTTTTTTTTTTTTTTGGGAGACAAGTGAAAGTTGAATTGCAAAAGAAACCCCAACTCTTTTTTGGGGAAAAAATGAAGAATTTAAGGGTGAAAGAAAAGCTTAACAAAATCTTGCCATATGCCAATTTAACAGTGAAGTGAAGAAAATTAAAGTGCATTGGCATGTCATGTCGTGTCAATTCTTAATTTGTGTGTTACCCACGCTTATGTGCTTGCGTTACGATATACCGCCGTCGCTATCTGTCGGTAGGCACAACAAATAAACGCCCCAAAACATGCCACTTGGAAATTAATTTCTGTCCATTTTTATTATTTGGTGTAATAACTTGTGTGTTTTTTTTTTTTTTGTTTTTCGGAGGCCCTATTAAGCACGTGTTTGCTTTTATTGTCGTTGGCTCTTGGTGTCGTTGTTGTTTCTGTCCAAAATAAATAATTTGCTACCGCAAAAAAAAACACAAATAACAACAACAAAAAGAACAAGAGAAAACAAGAAAGTTGTAAAGTGAATTATCATTGCGTGTTGTCTAATCGAAGAACATAAAAAGAAGCAAAAAAAAAAACAATAACAACAACAAAAACAGCGAAGACCCTCAAACAGAACACTGATACAAAAATGGCTTTCTTAAGTAGCAGCTACCGTATTACACTACAAATGGGTATGTTAATGCTTCCTGAGATACATCCCCCCTCCTCCTACTCTATTTATTTATTCTTTGTGGTTGTTGCTGTTGGTATTGCTTCTTTTTTTTTTGTCTTATTTATAATTTGTTTGGAGTAAATAATTTGTTTGTCTTTCTTTGTGGTCGTCTCCAGGCATAAAGTGCCGGTTTTGTCAATGATATTGAACTGGCATATAATTGGTGAGAATGTCAAAGTTGTCAACTAAACTATTGGCACTTACTTAGGGAATTTGAACAAATGTGAAAAAATGGTTTTCTTAGAGAAATGCGACGGATTTTTCAATATCGGAAAATTTGTAGGAAAAATCATCAAAAAATGTGTATAGTCAAAGTTTGTCAGCACGATTTTAAAATATTATTAGAATATAACCAACTACCTTTATGGACGATATCTGAGATCAGCATTAGCACCAAAGACCCCTGTTAAATGCTTGGATATTTAAGAATCACACAAGCTCTCGCCAAGTGTTGCCAAATAGAAAAATCTTGGAAGTATTTCGAGAACATCCTTTCTACTCAACAACCATGGAACGTATTGTGGACTTTAGGTGCTGAAGAAGTAAAATAGGGAGATCGGTTTATAGGGGAGCTGCATTAGGCTATAAGCCGATTCATGCCATTTTCGAAAGGTACGTTAAAAGTCATAAGAGAAGCCGTTGTACCAAATTTCAGCTAAATCGGATAATAATTGCGCCCTCTAGTGGCTCAAGAAGTCAAGACCCCAGATCGGTTTATATGGAAGCTATATCAGGTTATGCACCGATTTGAACTATTCTTAGCACAGTTGTTGAAAGTCATAAAAAAACACCTCAAGCTAAATTTCAGCCAAATCAGATAATAATTGTGCCCTCTAGCGGCTCAAGAAGTCAAGATCCCAAATCGGTTTATATGCCAGCTGTATCAAAATGTGGACCGATATAGCCCATTTACAATCCCAACCGACCTACACTAATAAGAAGTATTTGTGCAAAATTTCAAGCGGATAGCCTTGCTCCTTAGAAAGTTAACGTGCTTTCGCCAGACAGACGGACAGACGGACGGCTAGTTCCACATAATATGTCATGACGATCAAGAATATATATACTTTATGGGCGCTTAGACGAATATTTCGAGGAGCTACAAACAGAATGACGAAATTAGTATACACCCAACCCATGATAGAGGGTATAAAAATGGCACGGGGTGCATTTTATCGCCACTCCCATGGGTGACCACCACAAATGACCTATTACGGATGTTGACTGAGGAGGGATTTGAACCCGTCTGCTACGCAAACGATGTTATACGAGCTATGCAGAAGGGCCGAAAGGATATTGCATATGGCATATGACTGGGCTAGATCCAGAGGTCTCAATGTTAACCCAGAGAAGACTGAAATATGCCTGTTCACGAGGAAGACAAAGGTGGGCCAATTTAACGCACCATGTTTCCTCAATAAGACGATTTCGATATCTGACAAGGTTAAATACTTGGGTGTGATCTTGGACAGGAAACTGAATTGAAAGTGTTACATTCAGGAGCGTGCTGATAAAGCTCACAGATGTTAGGCACTATGTAGACGGGCCGTAGGCTCGAAATGGGCCCTGAATCCTAGGATAGTCCACTGGCTCTACAGGAGCGTGATTAGACCAATACTTACTTACGCCTCAGTAGTTTGGTGGACTGCTATGGAGAAAAAATGCAACATAAGGACCATACAACAGGTTCGGAAAACATGTTGTCTTGGCATAGGCGGAGCGATGAGGACCACGCCCTCAATGGTACTGGAGACTATTCTAGATATCCGACTCATTGACATACAAATTAGGTGTGAGGCAGCCATTGCGGCTATGAGACTTAAGGCGATGGGAGAATGGATTGAGGATGGCAGCAGCTCATACCATCGCGGTATAATCGAGACGACGATAGGAAACCTGGAAGGAAGGGAAGAGGTATCCGCTTTTTATGGGATTTAGACCCAAAATTTTAAGGACGGTCTATATCTAAATATAGTCCGATCTGAACCATATTCAGGTCGGATGTCGGAAGGCTAAAAACAACTCACTGCTTCAATTTTCAGCAAAATCGGGTAATAAATCAAACTTTTATGGGCTTCAGATCCTAAATGGGGCGATCGGTCTATATGACAGTTCCAGTTCTATACACAGTTCCATCTAAACCATTTTTGGGTCCGATGTAGGGAGGCTTAAAAGAACTCACTGTTTCAAATTTCAGCGAAATCGGGTAATAAAATATAAAGCTATTATGGGCTTGAGACTCTTTATCGGCAGATCGGTTTATATAGCAGCTATATCCAAATAAGGTCCGATCTGGCCTGTTCTAGAACTTTACCTGTGTGCAGCAAAAAGACGTATCTGTGCCAAATTTCAGCTTAATTTCTGAAGGCTGTAGAGTGATTACAGCCAACAGACCGCATCGGCATACTCCACTCGACTGACCCAACTGTTTGATCAAAGCACTCCTTGTTCTGATGATATATTGGCGCAGTGGCAAACTATTGCCCACTCCATGAAAAATGCCGCGAAATCCGTACTTGGGTACCCGAAGCCTCTCCCATGAAACCAATGGTACGACCAAGAGTGTCGAGATGCTACTGAAGCCAAGAATGCGACACATAGAGCAACCCTGCAATCAGCAGCAACACGCCAGGTGAAGGAGAGGCATCGGGGGAAAATGAGAGAGGAGAAACGTCTATTCGGCAGAAAGGAAATGGTATGACGTGAGTGTGAGCGAATTGAGAGGTACAGGAGTCAGAATGAAGTTCGGAAATTCTATCAAAGAATTAAACATCAAACTGATGACTTTGGTGCAGGCACATCTTCCTGCAGAGACAATGAAGGATTGCATGCTGAGGATGTGGTAAGAACATTTTACACAACTGCTTGTGGCCGACGTTGGTGGCAAAAAGAACCAATCAATGATGATGGTATAGAATGGTTGCCTCCTAGTCAGAATGAGTTCCAAGTAGCAGTGACCCGACTAAAGAATAACAAGGCAGCAGGAATCGACTGGTTAACCGCTGAATTATTTAAGACCGGAGGCTACATGCTGAAAGAATCGAAAGAGAGTCAGTGAAAGTAGGTCTGGCAATAAATGAAGACAAGACGAAATGGATGGTTTCAACTCCCAAAACGCTTTGTATAACCGAGCAGATAAAGAAAATGTAGAAAATTGGGAACCACAACTTTGAGACAGTCGGTAACTTTATCTACCTCGGCACCGCCGTAACCGAAGGGAATGACACCTGTTTAGAGAATAAGCGAAGAATAAAACTGGCAAAAAGATGCTACTTTGGACTAAGTAAGCAGCTTAGAAACAATGCCACCTCTCGACAGACGAAGATTACACTATACAAGACACTGATACTACCTGTGCTGTTATATGATTGTGAAGCATGGGTACTTGCGAAAGCAGATGAGGCAGTGCTTGGAATATTTGAGAGAAAGATTCTTCGTAAAATATATGGACCAGTTTGCGTTAATGGAGAACACAGGCTGTATGACGAAGATAGCATAGTTACACGCATCAAAATACAAGGGCTGCGTTGGCTAGACCATGTTGTCGGAATGGATGAAGAAGCTCCAGCAAAGAAGTCTTTTGAAGGCAAACACGGTGGTACAAACCAAACCGGAAAGACCAAAAGCCCGATGGAAAGATCAAGTGGTGGGACACACCTCAAAACTAGGTGTCGGAGATTTTAGAATGAGCGCAGAAGATCGAGGCGCTTGGAACGCTATTCTACGTTCGGTTAGTTGAACAAATATCCTGTCATAGCCAATTAAATTAAAGTAAAGTAAGAGTGATTACAACTTACGGACTGAGACACACGGACAACGTTAAATCGTCTGAGAATTTTACGACGATCCAAAATATATATACTATGTATGTTTGGAAATTGATATTTCGATGTATTGCAAACGGAGTGACTAAATGAATATACCCTCTATCCTATGGTGGTGGAAAAAAAAACGACAGACGGACTATCAGCACAGAAAGGATATGCGGACAGACGGACATGGCTTAACCAAGTCAGCAGGAATTTCTGAGTCCAACAACACATGTTATCACAGCCACAGTAGTGATGTAGGGTACAGTTTGTGGTATTGTAATAAATTCTACATAAATGTATGCTTAGTTTACCAATTTCATGCTAGGACCTCAAATACTCTACTGGATTCCTTAAAAACCACTACATCCAACTTTGGACGATGTGGCACCACGAATTATCGTTAACCATAATATTTCTTTTTTTTTTTTTTTTTTTTTTGATCAAAAGGAAAAGCGGTGGGATATGCGTTTCAAACAAAATGCTTTTTGTTTTTTTGGGACACTCTAATGTTTATAGCAGCCCTCGCATTTTCTTTCCATATTCCATTTCAGGGGCGCAAATCAAATAACCGATTTATATAATGATTTTCAATTTTATTTATTATTGTTGTTTTTACACAAATGTAGTTTTGTAATAAATCGTAAATCCTACATAAATGCTATAATGGTCACTCGGGTCATGAGTCCATGGTCATGTCAATTAACTATAATTCCCCCTTTTCCTGCTAATGGTATTACACCTAATTTTAAGGGATTTTTATAACCTACACCACCGCTGTGGTATTTGAGCATTTGTTTGCAACGCTAAGAAGGAGACCCCTAGGAGGCTAGACCCATTGATAAGTACAACGATGGACTCAGAATAACTTTCTGATTCGATTTCGCCATGTCCGTCTGTGAGACCATATATTCTGGTATAATCAAGGTACAGGTCGTATTTGTTGTCAAATCGTCACGAAATTTTACACATATCACTTTTTTGGTCCAAGGACTAACGCTATTGGATTTGAAAAAAAATCGGTTCAGATTCAGATATAGCCCCCATATATATGTATCGCCCGATTTGCACTTAAATGGCCGTAGTAGCTAAAATTTTTAACTGATATGCACCAAAATTGGCACAGATTGTTTTGTTACTGATCTTAACATTTGTGCAAGATTTTGTCAAAATCGGTTCAGATTTAGATATAGCTCCCATATATATGTATCGCCCAATTTGCTCTTAAATGGCCGTAATAGCTGTAATTTTCAACAAATCTGCGCAAAATTTGGCACGGATTGTTAAGTTACTGGTCTTCACCTATCTGCAAGATTTTATCAAAATCGGTTCAGATTTGCATATAGCTCTCATATATATGTATCACCCGATTTGCACTTAAATGGCCGTAGTACCTACAATTTTCAATGGATCTGCACAAAATTTAGCGTGAAGTGTTTCGTTACTGAATTTAACCAATCTGCAAGATTTTATCAATATCGGTTCAGATTTTGATATAGCTCTCATATATATTTATCGCCCGATTTGCACTAAAATGGCCGTAAAAACTACAATTTTCCACATATCTGCACACAATTGTGCACGGATTGTTTTGTTACTGATCTTAATATATCTACAAGATTTCATCAATGTCGGTTCAGTTTTGGATATAGCTCCCATATATATGTATCACCCGATTTGCACTTAAATGGCCGTAGTAACTACAATTTTCAACCGATCTGCTTAAAATTTGGCACGGATTGTTTTGTTACTGATCTTAACATATCTGCAAGATTTCATCAATGTCGGTTCAGATTTGGATATAGCTCCCATATATATGTATCGCCCGATATTCCCTAAAATGGCCGTAGTAGCTACAATTTTCAACTGATCTCCACACAATTTGCCACGGATTATTTTGTTAATGATCTTAACATAACTGCAAGATTTCATCAAAATCGGTTCAGATTTGGGTATAGCTCCCATATATATGCATCGCCCGATTTGTACTTAAATAGCCGTAGCAGCTACAATTTTCAACCGATCTGCATAAAATTTGGCACGGATTGTTTTGTTAATGATCTTAGCATAACTGCAAGATTTTATCAAAATCGGTTCAGATTTGGATATAGCTCCCATATATACGTAGCGCCCGATATTCCCTAAAATGGCCGTAGTAGCTACAATTTTCAACCGATCTGCACAAAATTTGGCATGAATTGTTTTGTTACTGATCTTAACATTTGTGCAAGATTTTGTCAAAATCGGTTAAGATTTGGATATAGCTCACATATATATGTATCGCCCGATATGCACTTAAATGGCCGTAGTAGCTACAATTTTTAAACGATCTGCATAAAATTTGGCACGGATTGTTTTGTTAATGATCTTAGCATAACTGCAAGATTTTATCAAAATCGGTTCAGATTTGGATATAGCTGCCATTATATGTATTGCCCGATATTCCCTAAAATGGCCGTAGTAACTACAATTTTCGACCGATCTGAACAAAATTTGGCATGAATTGTTTTGTTACTGATCTTAATATTTGTGCAAGATTTTGTCAAAATCGGTTCTGATTTGGGTATAGCTCCCATATATATTTATCGCCCGATTTGCACTTAAATGGCCGTAGTAGCTACAATTTCGAAACGATCTGCACACAATTTGTCACGGATTGTTTTGTTACTGATCTTAACATATCTGCAAGATTTCATCAAAATCGGTTCAGATTTGGGTATAGCTCCCATATATATGTATCGCCCGATTTGCACTTAAATGGCCGTAGTAACTACAATTTTCAACCGATCTGCACAAGATTTGGCATGAATTGTTCTGTTACTGGTCTTCATCTATCTGCAATATTTTGTCAAAATCGGTTCAGATTTGGGTATAGCTCCCATATATATGTATCGCCCGATATGCACTAAAATGGCCGTAGTACCTACAATTTTCAATCGATCTACACAAAATTTGGCATGGATTGTTCTGTTATTGGTCTTCACCTATCTGCAAGATTTTATCAAAATCGGTTCAGATTTACATATAGCTCCTATATATATGTATCGCCCGATTTGCATTTAAATGGTCGTAGTCACAAGCGATCAAACGATCTGTTTGAAAAAAGTCGGTGAAGATTTAGATTCAGCTCTCCTTGACATATATCTATTGCCCGAATTTATAATTGTAGATTACGTGTAGGGTATTATATAGTCGGCTCCGCCCAACTTTTGCCTTTCCTTAATGGTTGTTAATAAATAGTATCGTTATTTATGTAAATCGGTTAACAGACCTAAGAGCGAAGCTCAATGAAATGAAATGCACTGAAATCGATTTTTCATGGCATCCATTGGCTTTAAATCGACACTAACTGCTCGATTAGCATTTACAACCGCAATGGAAAATATTGTAGCAAATGGTGTGATAGTCTACAACTACTAGTAGTGAAATGAATAATTCCATTTTGTGTAATTGCCATCACATGAGACATCATTAGTTGAGGGAAAAAATATTTAGGTTTTTCCACTTGAAATGAAAATGGCTGTTGCCATTTAATAGGCCTACTGACATAAGGCAGACTACTACGAGTGCTACTACAATTTCCCCTATTCATTTTCATAGCTATTCATTTGTGGAAATTTAATGCCTTCTAACACCAGTTGGGGTATTCAAACATTTCCAATGGCAAAAACCATCACATCTCCATGGATATTATGGGGAAATTGTTAGCACAAACCAATTCCCCATGGTAGTTTTAGTTGTAGCCTTTTAATATTCAAGTAGAATAGAATGTTTGTATTGCATTCGCATGCATTTGGGAAAATATGACACCTCAATTTTTTCCGAAGAATGCTTGTGATATAATTTAAACTAAAATGCATGATAATGAAATCATTTGCGGACCAGCGATTCCCATGGAAATAAATTAGGATCATTAAAAATTGATATCTGACCACAAGTTATGAGAATTTTAGCTATTATGCATTATGCAAAAAATTAAAAAAAAACACAATTTTCAAGAAATTCCCTAATGTTTAATGCAAATTATTTAAAATAGTGATGCAAATTGGATTGGAGACCACCGTAGCACCGAGGTCGGCATGCTCGCTTATACCACTCAACGCCTGGGTTTGAATGCAGGCGAGAACATCATACAAAATTTCATCGGTGGTTTTCCCTTCCTAATGCTGGCAACTTTTTTGAGATACTAAGTCATATAAAAACTTCTCCCCAAAGAGATGTCGCACTGTGACAAGTCGTTCGGACTTGGTTATAAAAGGAAGGTCCTTACAATTGAGCTTATAATTGAATCGAACAGCACTCATTGACAAGTGAGAAATTTACCCCTGTTCCTTAATGCAATGTTCATGGGCAAACTAACATTCGTAATGATGCAAATTGAACAAAGCAAAATAAAAATTTAATATTTCAGGGAAATTTCTTATGAAGCCGTCGCACCTGATATGTTTGAAAGGTCTTCTAATAAAAGACGAGACGCGTCCCATAGTGGTTGGTGTTTGATGCAATCTCTGGCCTTTCTTTTTTATTTGAAAAGAAAATCTCCGATCATTGAGCTCGTCTTGAAAGAGAAACAAACAAAATTAGTGAAATTTTTATATCTACCACCGAAAGATGGGGGTATATTCATTATGTCATTCCGTTTGCAACACATCGAAATATCCATTTTCGACTCCATAAAGTATATATTGGGTTGCCCAAAAAGTAATTGCGGATTTTTTAAAAGAAAGTAAATGCATTTTTAATAAAACTTAGAATAAACTTTAATCAAATATACTTTTTTACACTTTTTTTCTAAAACAAGCTAAAAGTAACAGCTGATAACTGACAGAAGAAAGAATCCAATTACAGAGTCACAAGCTGTGAAAAAATTTGTCAATGCCGACTATATGAAAAATCCGCCATTACTTTTTGGGCAACCAATATATTCTTGATCAGCCTAAAAATCTAAGACGATCTAGCCATGTCCGTCCGTCCGTATGTCCATCCGTCCGTATGTCCATCCGTCCGTCTGTCCATCCGTTCGTCAGTCCATCCGTCCGTCAGTCCATCCGTCCGTCTGTTCATCCGTCCGTCCATCCGTCCGTCTGTCGGTCTGTCCGTCTGTCCGTCAATCTGTCCGTCCTTCCGTCCTTCCTTCCTCCGCCCGTCCGTCCGTCCTTCCTTCCTCCGTCCGTCCGTCCGTCCGTCCGTCCTTCCTTCCTCCGTCCGTCCGTCCGTCCATTTGTCCGTCCGTCTGTCCGTCTTTCCATCTGTCCGTCTGTCTGTCCATCCGTATGTCCCTCTGTCTGTTGAAATGACATCACAGTCTTTAACAATAGAGATATTGAGCTGAACATTTTCCCAGATTCTTTTTTGTTCATAAGCGGGTTAAGTTTGAAGATGGGCTATATCGGACTATATCTTGATATAGCCCCCATATAGACCGCCGATTTAGGATCTTAGGTCCATAAAGGCCACATTTATTATCCAATTTTGCTGAAATTCGAGACAGTGTGTTGTGTCAGGCCAGTCGACCACCTTTTTCAATTTGGCCTAGATCGGTCCAGATTTGGGCATAGCTGCCATATAGACCGATCACTCGATTTAAGGTTTTTGCCCCATAAAAGCCGTGTTTATTGTCCGATGTCGCCGAAATTTAAAACAGTGAGTTGTGTTAGGCCCGTCGGCATCTTTCTGCAATATGGCATAGATCGGTCCAGATTTGGATATAGCTGCCATATAGACTAATCTCTTGATTTAAGGTCTTGGGCCCTTAAAAGTCGCAATTATTGTCCGATTTCGCCGAAATTTGGAACGGCGAGTTGCGTTACGTTCTTCGACATCTTTCTGCAATATGGCACTGATCGGTCCAGATTTGGATATAACTGCCATATTGAACGATCTCTCGATTTAAGGTTTTGGGCCAGTAAAAGGCGCATTTATTGTCCGATGTCGCCGAAATTTGGGATAGCGAGTTGCGCTAGGCTCTTCGAAAACTTTCTGCATTTTGGCCCAGATCGGTTCAGATTTGGATATAGCTGCCATATAGACCGATCTCTCGATTTAAGGTCTTGGGCCCATAAAAGGCGCATTTATAGTCCGATTTCACCGAAATTTGGAACAGTGAGTTGCGTTAGGTTCTTCGACAACATTCGGCAATTTGGTTCAGATTTAGATATAGCTTCTATATAGACCGATCTCTCGATTTAATGTCTTGGGCCCATAAAAGGCGCATTTATTATCCGATTTCATCGAAATTTGGGAATGTGAGTTGTCTTAGAGCCTTCGATATCGTGTGTCCGTCTTTATAGGGTCGGAAATGGATATTTCGATGTGTTGCAAACGGAATGACAAAATTAATATACCCCCATCCTTCGGTGGTAGGTATAATAAATCGATCTCCTGATTTGACTTCTTGAGCCTCTAGAGGGCGCAATTCTTATTGGATTTGGCTGAAATTTTGCATATGTCGATTCAGTATGACTTCCAACAACTGTATCAAATATGATCTAAAACTTTTTACCCTGATATAGCTGTCATATAAAGCAATCTCCAGATCGCCCTCTAGAGGGCGCAAGTCTCATCCGATTGAGCTAAAATTTTGCGCATATCGTTTTGATATAACTTTTAACAATTATGTCAACTATGGTCTGAAACTTCATACCCTGATATAACTGCCATATAAACCGATCTCCCGATCGCCCTCTAGAGGACGCAACTCTCATCCGATTCAGCTAAAATTTTGCACATATCGTTTTGGTATAACTTCTAACAACTATGCTAAGTATGGTCTATATATTGCTGCCGATCTCCGGAGTTGACTTCTTGAGCGTATATAAACTGCTCTCCCGATTTGAATTATTGAACATATAGAGGGCGCAATTCTTATCCAACTTGGCTGAAATTTTGCACATGTTGCTTTGGTATGACTTCCACCAACGTGCTAAGTATGATCTAAATCGGTTCATAATCTGATATAGCTGCCATACGAACTGATCTCCCGATTTAAATTCTTGAGCATCTAGAGGGCGCAATTCTTATTCGATTAGGCTGAAATTTTGCACATGTCGATTCAGTATAATTTCCAAAAACTGTCCCATGTATGATCTGAATCAGTTTATACCCTGATATAGCTGCCTCCTCCCGACTAGATTTCTTGACCCTCTAGAGGGCGCAATTCTTATTCGATTTGGCTGACATTTTGGACATGTCGATTGAGTGTGACTTTCAAAAACTGTGCCATGTATGATCTGAATCAGTTCATAACCAGATGTAGCTGCCATATAAACCGATCTCCTGATTAGACTTCTTGAGCCTCCAGAGGGCGCAAGCCGATTAATTTGGAATTTTTAATCTAGAGGGCGCAATTCTTATTCGATTTGGCTGAAATCTCCCGATTAGACTTCTTGAGCCTCCAGAGGGCGCAAGCCGATTAATTTGGAATTTTTAATCTAGAGGGCGCAATTCTTATTCGATTTGGCTGAAATTTTGCACATGTCAATTCAGTATGACTTCCAACAACTGTGTCAACTGTGGTCTAAATCAGTTCATACCCTGATATAGATGTCATATTAACCGATCTCCCGATTAGACTTCTTGAGCCTCTAGAGAGCGCAATTCTTATTCGATTTCGTTGAAATTTTGCACGTGTCGATTCAATGTGACTTCCAAAAACTGTGTCATGTATGAACTGAATCAGGTTATAACCAGATATAGCTGCCATATAAACCAATCTCCCGATTAGACTTTTTGAGCCTCCAGAGGGCGCAAGACGATTTAGTTGGAATTTTTAACATATCGTTTTGGTATAACTTCTAACAACTATGCCAAGTATGGTCTAAATATAGCTGCCATATAAACCGATCTTCCGATTTGACTTCTTCTGCGATATAAACCAACTTGGTTCGGATATGGAAAGCCTTAAATAATTTACTGTTCTACATTTCATCAAAATCGTGTGTACATGCTTCTTTTATTAGCTTAAAACCCTAAGTCGGCAAATGGGTCTATATGACAGTTATACCCTAAAATGGTCCTATAAGAACCATTTTAGGCTCAGATAGTGCAACTTACTGTGCCAAATTTCTGCACAATCGGATGATAGATCAGTAATACCCATACATTCTATGATCGGAAATAGATATTTCAATGTATTTCAAACAGAAGACAAAATGACTATACCCCCTTCCTATAACAAATAGCAAACTTCCCCTTGAACATACCATAAAGGAATTATAAAAGGCCTCATTTTTATAGCCGAGTACAAAAAGGGTGGCCCAGGGCGACCTCTTTCTTTAGATACTATATTTCCCCAAATCCGGCCGAAATTCCCTGAGATATGTTAATTTAAAATTGTTGTTTCAATTTTACCCATCCTGGTTCATGTCTCGGCTAAACCAACTTTAACTTACAACTTCAACTTTACACACTTCAATAGGTCTATTTCTTTTGGGTGTTACAAACAACTGCACTAAGCAACCCTGTACCACCACAGTAATGGTGTAGGGTATAAAATACACCTTTGAACACCACCTAACAATGCACCACCAACAACTACAACAACAATCATATTAACAATCATTAATTAATAGCACTGTGTGACATGAGGAAAATCAAAAGAGTTCGAATAACAGAATATGCAAGTGTATGCGTAAATTTTTATACCCACCACCCTAGGATAGGGGGTATATTCATTTAGTCATTCCGTTTGCAACACATCGAAATATCAATTTCCTACCCTACAAAGTATATATATTTCGGATCGTCGAAAATTCTAAGACGATTTAACGATGTCCGTGTGTCTGTCCGTCTATCCGTCTGTCCGTCTATCCGTCTGTCCGTCCATCTGTTGTAATCACTTCAAAAATTGAGATATTGAGATGAAATTTGGCACAGATACATCTTTTTGATGCACGCTGGCTAACTTCTTGAACGGGCCAAATCGAACCGATTTAGACCGATTTTCCGATGACGGGTCTAATGCCCATAAAAACTTTATTTTTCATCCGATTTTGCTGAAATTTGAAGAAGTAAGTAGTTTAAAGCTTCCCGACAACTGACCCAAATATGGTTCAGATCAGTCCATATTTAGATATGGCTGCCATATAGACCGATCTCCCGATAAAGGGTCTGAAGGCCATAAAAGCTTTATTTATGACCCGATTTCACTGAAATTTAAAACAGTAGGTTATTTCAAGCCTCTCGACATCTGAAATGAATATGGTTTAGATCGGTCCATATTTAGATATGGCTGCCATATAGACTGATCTACCGATAAAGTGTCTGAAGGCCATAAAGCTTTATTTATTAAACGATTTGGCTGAAATTTGGCAACAGTGGGTTATTTTAAGCCTTCCAACAACTGAGGTAAATAAGGTTCAAATCGGACTATATTAAGATATAGCTGCCATATAGACCGATCTGCCGATTAAGGGTCTAAAGGCCATAAAAGCTTTATTTATTAACCGATTTGGCTGAAATTTGCAACAGTGGGGTATTTTAAGCCTTCCAACATCTGATGTAAATATGGTTCAACTCGGACTATATTTAGATATAGCTGCCATATATACCGATCTCCAGATAAAGGGTCTGAAGACCACCAAAGCTTTATTTATTACCCGATTTCAATGAAATTTAAAACAGTGAGTTATTTTAAGCCTCCCGACATCTGATGCAAATATGGTTCAGATCGAATTATATTTAGATATAGCTGCCATATAGACCGATCTCCCGATAAAGGGTCTGAAGACCATAAAAGCTTTATTTATTAACCGATTCGGCTGAAATTTGCAACAGTGGGTTATTTTAAGCCTCCCGACATCTGACCTAAATATGGTTTAGATCGGACTATATTTAGATATAGCTGCCATATAGACCGATCTCCCGATAAAGGGTCCGAAGACCATAAAAGCTTTATTTATTAACCGATTTGGCTGAAATTTGCAACAGTGAGTTATTTTATGCCTCCCGACATCTTATGTAAACATCGTTCTGATCGGACTCTATTTGGATATAGCTGCCATATAGACCGATCTCCCGATTAAGGGTCTGAAGGCCATAAAAGCTTTATTTATTACCCAATTTCGCTGAAATTTAAAACAGTGAGTTATTTTAAACCTTCCGACATTTGATGCAAATATGGTTCAGATCGGTCCATATTTAGAAATAGCTGCCATATAGACCGATCTCCCGATAAAGGGTCTGAAGGACATAAAAACTTTATTTATTACCCAATTTCGCTGAAATTTAAAACAGTAGGTTATTTTAAGCCTCCCGACATCTGATGTAAATATGGTTCAGATCGGGCTATATTTAGATATAGCTGCCGATCTGCCGATAAAGGGTCTGAAGGCCATAAAAGCTTTATTTTTTATCCGATTTCGCTGAAATTTGAAACGGTGAGTTTTTCTAAACCTCACGATATCTGACCTTAATATGGTTCAGATCGGTTTATAATCTACAAAATGTAATAGTTAGACCACTCAATGTGCCGTGCCGAATTTGGGTGCTTAAGTTATCCAATTTTCACCTGATTCTGACGAAAGGGGGTTTTTATATATACCCGAGGTGGTGGGTATCCAAAGTTCGGCCTGGCCGAACTTAATGCCTTTTTACTTGTTTAAATTTTTATTAATTTTTCCTTAACATTTATCTAAATTTCACATACCAAATATTTTCAACGCATGACGACTGTGTTATCTCAACTCTTTATTTGATAACTAATTGGACTTTGAGGTCCTGTCCCAGCTATCTTGCTATTTGTGCAAGGCTGTTTTTTCTCTCTTGTTTTTTGGCCAGATTGAAAATGCGACATTTTATCTTCAAGTTTATGATGACCTGCCTGCCGCCACAAAAGTATCTTAGTCTATGCATTATTAAATAAAAACCCGACTCTAATCTTATCAAATTGGACGAAAAAAAAAAAGCAAATACAACACAAACAAAAAAAACTTTTTTTAGTTACTTTGAACTTGGCCAGTAAGGCAAAAACGAAAAGAATTTTAATTTAGTTCTTGCCGACATACAAAAAAAAGGAGAATTCTACAATGTTGGCGCTCAACCATAAACAACCATAGACAAATAAACCAGTTTTTTTATAATTTTGTTTTGAGTCAAATTTAATTTAGATTAAATTGTCACAGATTTATTATTTGCCTCTGCCATTGCCTTGTCGTCATATTTTATCAGATGAAAGAAATTATTTTTACAAAAAGCCACAACCATTGTTGGGGTTATTTTTTGAAAGGCTTTAAATAAAAGAGAGGAACATTCATTACTCAGCAGTTTGGGGTGTAGGCTAGAGTATAAAGTGGCATTTAAATAGATTTTGTCACCAACCAAATGTTGGCTGAAATATTTAAAATGTTGAACTGGAGACTCTAAAATATGATGAAAAATAAAAATTTTAAGAAGAATTCGAAATATTCACAAAAATCAAGGATAGCAATATCCTGCATGCTCCAAATTTAAAAAATTATTTACATTCGTATATTACTCTCAAATAAATTTCATTAAAATCCGATATTGTCCAGTTTGGTATAGATGTCCAATTGGATCACAATTGGGGACATTTCGCCTTGAATGTGGATATCGACTTCGTGCCATTGTAGCCTATGACGGTGAACGCATTCAAATCTTGGCGAGAACATCGAACAAAGCGGTGGCGACATTTGCGAGGTACAATGCCATGCATGGTCATTTAAAAATGATTTCCCAAAAAGGTGTCGCACTGCGGGACCCTGTTCGGACTCGGCTATAAGAAAAGGTCCCTTATCATTGAGTTTAAACTTGAATCGAAAAGCACTAATTGATATGTGAGAAGTCTGGTCCTGCTCGGTTCCTGGTGTTTTTTGGGCGAGGGATGGCACCTCAGACATTGCGACTGAAATATGGATATCAAATTCATGCTGCACTTCGAAATCCCTTCAAATTGAGCCCCATACTGCCATGACCGGTAAATATGAACCGTTTGAAGGATGTTTGAAATAGATATCAAATCCGTTCTTATTCCCAACGGATATGAATTTCAGCTTTAGGGCTTACTCCAAAACACTTTTGGAGTGGATATCAAATTCGTTTTCTACTCTCAAATAACTCTCACTTGAGTCCCATATTGTCATAACGGGTCAAATAACCCATTTGACGTGTCTTAAGGATGAAAAGCGCCACCTAGACTTGAACGCAAATTTTAATGTCATATTCGTCATCTACTCCCAAATACCTTTCATTTGAGTCCCATATAGCTATGGTCGGCTAATACGCCCATTTGGGGATATTTGTGGGTGGGGAGACCTCGCATTACTTGGACCTAATGTTTTATGCCATATTTGTAATCTACTGCCTAATACTTTTCAATTTGAGTCCCATATTGACATAAACTTCGAATAAATCTGTTTAGAGGAGTTTTGGACTGTGGGGGGGGGGGCCCGCTGGGTACTTGGACCCAAATTTTAATACCATTTTCGTTTTCTGGTCTCCAATACCTTTCATTTGATACCCTTATTGTGCCCATCGGACCACTTTCAGATAAGGGTGGCGTTTTTGGGATAAGGGGAAGGGTCCGCCGTCCGATATCTAAAAATTATATAGCCTATGTTTAAGTTCAGACAAACGTACACAATCTACCAAAAATTTTACGAAAATCGGTTCAGCCAAGTATCATTTAGTCATAATGGGTCTAATGGCGTTTTTGAGGGGTGGCGTGATCCCCTACCCTTCGATCTGATTTTGTATGCCAGATTCGAAATCTACCCCAAAATACCTTTCATTTGAGCCCCATATTGAAATGAACGTCCAATATATCTGTTTGAGGGAGTTTTGGGGTTGGGGCAACCCGATGGGTACTTAGACTCAATTTTTAATACCATATTCGTATTCTAGAATACCTTTCATTTGATACCTATATTGTCCCGATCGGTCCACATTTGATTTTGGGTTGTGTTTTTGGCATAAGGGGGAGGGTCCGTGATTGGCTAAAGTGGCCATTTTGGGCGTTTTTGTGGGGGTGGGGTGACCCCCTATACTTCGACATGAATTTGTATGCGAGATTCGTTATCTAGTCCCGCCTACTTTTCATTTAATACCCATATTGTCCTTATCGATCCACTTTTGATTTTGGGTGGTGTTTTTGGAGTAACGGTGGAGGGTCCGCCCCCTTCCGTTATCCATAAATTATAAAGCCTATTCCTACTTCCTGACCATATTCGTAATCTACTCCCGAATACCTCTAATTTGAGTCCCATATTGCCATGATCGTCATATAAACCTATTTTAAGGGGTTTAGGGGCTGGGGCGGCCCCTAGGCACTTAGACCCAACTTTCATTATGAAATTCGTACTCTACTCTTGATTACCTTTCATTTGAATCCCATATTGTCTCGATCGATCCACTTTTATTTTTGGGAGTACTTTTGGGGTGAGGGAGAGGGTCCGCCCCCTTCCCGATATCAAAAAAATTATATGGCCTATGTTTTCTTCCAGACCAAACTACACAATCTGTGAAAATTTCAGGGTAATCGGTTGAGCCGTTTTTGAGTCTATACGGAACAAACAAAAGATTCGTATTCTACTCTCAAATCAAACTGGTGGACAATTTCTGGGTCCGACGACATAAATATAAGGAAAAAGTTGCAAAGGGCATGCCACAGGATGGCCATTTGTCCCCGCTCCTATGGGTAGCATATATCACCTATTATGGATGTTTCTAAGGGGTAAGGATCCGGACCAGTTATGCAGAAAGACCGAAAGGGTCTTGCAGATGGCATACTACAGGGCTAGACCTAAGGTCTCAATATAAACACAGAAAATACTAAAATTTACCTGTTCACGACGAGGGCCAAAGGTGGGCCAATTTCACTCACCACGTTTCCTCAATAGAACGCTTTCGATATCTGACAAGGTCAAATACTTAGGTGTGATCTTGGACATGAAACTGAATTGGAAGTGTCACATTCAGGAGCATACCGAGAAGGCTCTCAGATGTTGATCACTATGTAGTCGGGCCGTAGGCTCGAAATGGGCCCTGAATCCGAGAATAGTCTACTAGCTCTACAGCAGTGTAATTAGACCAGTATTTACCTACGCCTCAGTAGCTTGGTGGACTGCGTTGGAGAAAAAGTTCATCGTTAGGATGTTACAACAGGTTCAGAGAACATGTTTTCGTGGCAAAGGCGTTGCGAGTAGGACCACGCCGACTCGGGCACTGGAGACTATTCCAGATATCTGATCCATTGAAAAACCGATTAAGTGTGTATGCAGCCACTGCGGCTATGAGACATAGGGCAATGAGAGAATGTATAGAGGATAGGAGCAGGTCATACCATCGTGGTATAATTGAGGCAACGATAGGAAACCTGGAAGGAATGGAACTGGTTGCCAATCGGATACCTGAGACGACACTTGAGTGCGATGGCAGATGGAAATACTAGGGTTCCGCCAATCTAAGACTGTGCGATTGACGGAACCCTAGTATTGTCATCTGAAGGATCATGCTACACAGATGGATCAAAACTAGAAGACAGAGGGGACCTGGAGGTCTTCATTGAGTACCCAGGGTCTGAGAAATGTTTCAGACTGCCTGACCATAATGTTGGGTTGCCCAAAAAGTAATTGCGGATTTTTTAAAAGAAAGTAAATGCATTTTTAATAAAACTTAGAATGAACTTTAATCAAATATACTTTTTTTACACTTTTTTTCTAAAGCAAGCTAAAAGAAACAGCTGATAACTGACAGAAGAAAGAATGCAATTACAGAGTCACAAGCTGTGAAAAAATTTGTCAACGCCGACTATATGAAAAATCCGCAATAACGTTTTGGGCAACCCAATACAAGGAGGAGGCCATCGTAGCGCAGAGCTTAGCTTGTCCGCCTGTAACGCTGAACGCCTGGGTTCAAATCCTGGCGCGACCATCAGAAAACATTTTCGGCGGTGGTTTTCCCCTCCTAATGCTGGCGACATTTGTGAGGTACTATGCCATGTTAAACTTCTCTCCAAAGGGGAGAGAAGTTTAGACTCGTCTACGAAAATGAGGCCCCTTATCATTGAGCTTAAACTTGAATCGGACTGCTCTCATTGATATGTGTGAAGTTTGCCCCTGTTCCTTAGTGGAATGTTCATGGGCAAAATTTGCATTTGACCATGGCGTTTGTTGCTCACCGGGGGGTCTAAAATCGATCATCTGTGAAAATTTGTGATTACACAACAAGAGATATTCCTGTAAACCCTTTCAACACTCAGGCTACTCACCAAGGGCATTTTCTGTGGCAATGCTTTAAATTTAATTTGCAACCCCTAACAATCATAATCCAATTACATTCATATTTGGTCCATGATCTTTTGTGTTTGCATGTGGCCTTAAAAATGTGGTGATCAAATTAGCGATATATTGAAATTCTTTTACGTGCTCATTTTTCTTAAAAGGATTTTCTCCTCAAAAAACCTCAATCGATACACAGAAAAACATTACACCAAATAATTAAACAAAAACACTATATATGTAAGTGTAACGCTATTACACCATGGTTTACAACATCCATATATGCAACATGCCGCAAAAAAACAAACGCTTGTAATGTCATAACCTTTATAATAATAACCCCAAATGGCAATGAAGCAAATGGCACAGTACCGTGAAGCAAGCAAAGCAAAGCCACAACAGCGAATGACATCTAATAATGAACACCACGGACAACTCCTCAATGGCAAAAAAATCATGACCGGCACTACTTCAAACCCATAAACTGCACACTGGTTATGTTTCATTGTCATAGTGGCATAGGGCAGCAACTACAACTAACACCCCTCATACTCGTTCCCCCTCTTTCTCCCCCTCTCACTCTCCCTCCCTCTCTCTCTCTCTCTCTCCCTCTCTCTCTCTCTCACTGTCTCCTTATGAATGTGTTTCAAAGCCACCATACCACAACTCACATTACATTTACATTCTTCTTCACCAATACAAACATGACAATATTGTTATCGATGGCAATCAAACCTAGAGCAAAACACCAGTGAGCACCACCTAACCATGCAGTAACGGCAACAACAACAACAATCAAGTTAACAATCATTCTTTAATGGCACTTTGTGACATGAGGCAACTCAAAAAGAGTGCGAGTAATAGAGTATGATAGACGAGTGCATGCGTGCGTGCATAGATTAGTGTGTGGATGGCTTGAACATTTTCACTTTGAATAGGGTCAGTGTAAAAGCAATTGTGACAACTATGACTTATACCGCTGTAGTTTCATAATATCCCTACTAGCGTATACATATACGAGGTTGGTTTTGGGGAAAAAAAGACATAGAATGGAATTGGTTTAATCAAAAGAACAACAATAACAACAACAACAACAGTCAAGTTTACAATCATTTCATAATGGTACTTTGTGACATGAGGCAAATGAAAAAAAGTGCGAGTCTAGAGGATGGATACGAGTGCAAGCGTGCGTGCGTGCATAGATTTGTCTTTGGACGGCTTGAACAGGGTCAGTGTAAAAGCAATTGTGACAATTGTGACTTATACCTCTGTACTGCTCAAATATCCCTGCTAGAGTATAGATATACGAGGTTTGTTAAGGAAAGGAAGTCATTGAAGAGAATTGGTTTAGTCGGGATACACAATAGGCTAATAAACTTGTTACAATTTTCAATTTGCAGGATTTGAAAAAGGCCACAGTAGCTCAGAGGTTAGCATGTCCGCCTAGGACGCTGAATGCCTGGGTTCAAATCGTCCGTCTGTCCGTCCTTGTATCGGTCAGTTGTAATCACGCTACAGTCTTACAAAATCGAGATATTGAGCTGAAATTTTGCACAGACTCGTATTTCTTCTATACGCAGGTTAAGTTCTTGAATGGACCAAATCGGACGATATTTGGATATAGCTTCCATATAGACCTATCTGGCGATTTAGGGTTTTGAACCCGTAAAAGTCAAATTTTTGGGCGGATTTGGCTGAAATTTTAAACTGGAAGTTGTACTAGGGTCCCCGATATTCGAACCAAATAAGGCCTATATCAGACCATGCCATATATACCCATATGCCGGTTTAGTGTCTTAAGCCCAAAACAGGAGCATTTACTATCCGATTTCAATGAAATTACAAACAGTGAGTTATTTTAAGCCTCCCGACATCCAACTCAAATAAGGTTCAGATCCGACCATCTTTAGATATAGCTGTCATATAGACCGATCTGAGGAATTAAGATCTTAAGCTTATAAAGACCGCAATTATTATTATTAGCGGCATTTATAACCCGATTTAGCTGAAAATTAAAACGTTGGTTTAAGCCTTCCCTCATCACATCCAAATATGGCCCAGATCGAACAACATTTAGATATAGCTGGCATATTAACCGATATGCCGATTGAGGGACTTAAGCCCATAAAAGCCGCAATTATTGTACGATTTCCCAAAAATCTTTAATAGTGAGCGGATTTAACCATCCTAATATCCCACTCAAATGTGGTTGAAATCGGTCTTTATTCATGTATAGCTGCCATATAGAGCGATCAACCGATTATGGGTCTTGAGCCCTTAATAGCGGCATTTATAACCCGATTTTGCTGAAAATTAAAAATAAAGCCTTTCCTCATCACTCCCAATTATGGCCCAGATCGGACAACATTTAGATATAGCTGGCATATTGACCGATATGCCGATTGAGGGTCTTAAGCCCGTAAAAACCGCAATTATTGTCCGATTTCCCAGAAATCTTAAATATTGAGTGGTTTAAACCATCCTTATATCCCACTCAAATATGTTGAAAATCGATCTTTATTCATGTATAGCTGCCATATAGACTAATCAGCCGAAAAAAGGGTCTTAAGCCCAGAAACGCTGCATTTATTGGGTTGCCCAAAAAGAATATACTTTTTTTAATCAAATATACTTTTTTTACACTTTTTTTCTAAAGCAAGCTAAAAGTAACAGCTGATAACTGTCAGAAGAAAGAATGCAATTACAGAGTCACAAGCTGGTAAAAAATTTGTCAACGCCGACTATATGAAAAATCCGCAATTACTTTTTGGGCAACCCAATATTACCCCATTTCGCTGGAATTTCACACAGTGAATTGTATTAAGCCTCTAATCTTCCAACCACTATATATCGCCCAGAACAGACTTTATATAGATATAGCTGCCATATAGATCGATCTTCCAATTTAAGGTCTTAATCCAGTAAAAAGCGGATTTATTGCCCGATTTCGCTGAAACTGTGACTTGTATAAGAATTCACGGGACCTGAGTCGAATATGATTCAGACCAGTCCCCATTTGCATATTACAATGGATGTGGTAGTGAAGTTGTTGTAAAAGAGGATGGTTAATTTATCCATGATGGGTATGACTTAAACGTGAATTTTCATTATTAGCCCATATAATGAACATTTCGCCAAAAATCCTGCGAAATATGCACCATTTATGGGCCCATAGTAAATATTGCAAATTTTAACCATGAAACATTCCACTAAGGAACAAGGCGCTTACTTTCACATATCAATGAGGGCAGTGCAATTCAAATTTTAAGCTCAATGATAAGGGGCCTGCTTTTTATAGCCCAGTCCGAATGGCGTGCCGAAGTGCGACACCTTTTTGGAAAGAAATTTTTATATGGCATGGTACCTCACAAATGTTGCCAGCATTGGGAGGAGAAAACAACCGCTGGGAATGTTTTTTCTAATGGTCTCGCCTGGATTCGAACCCAGGCGTTCGGCGTCATAGGCGGACATGGTAAACTCTGGGGTACGGTGGCCTCCACTGTATTGAACGGAAGAAGCTTGCTCGCCTATAAGAGCTTGACGAGGATCGCCACCTCCACATGCAAATGTGGCTACAACAAGAACAACATCAATTAATGGGTCTTATATGAGTTCAAAACGGTTAATCGGGAGAACGATATATATGGTAGCTCTATCCAATATTTCAAATGGATTTGTAGAGGTTAGGCATAGCCCACTGTAAAAAGTTTCAGCAAAATCGGGTAATAAATAGGCCAGATATGTAAAAAAAGAAGTACAACCGGGGGATCGTTCTATAGCAGTAACGTCAAAGAACAAAACACAGCCCACTGTGTCAAATTTCAGCGAAATCAAGAATTAAGTGCGATTTGTATGGGCTTGTGGCCGTAAATCTGGGAATCGGTCCATATGGAGGCTATTTTTAAATATAGACCGATTTGGACCTTACCCAATGTGCACATTGGGGGTCTAAACAACATTTACTGCGACAAATTTCAACCAGTGGATCGTTCTATGGTAGTAACGCCAAAGAACAAAATACAGCCCATTGTGTCAAATTTCAGCGAAATCGAGAATTAAATGCGATTTTTATGGGTCTATGGCCGTAAATCTGGGAATCGGTCCATATGGGGGCTATTTTTAAATATAGACCGATTTGGAGCATACCCAAAGTGCATATTGCGGGTCTAAACAAATTTCAACCGGTGGATCGTTCTATGGTAGCAACGCCAAAGAACAAAACACAGCCCACTGTGTCATATTTCAGCGAAATCGAGAATTAAATGCGATTTTTATGGGTCTATGGCCGTAAATTTGAGAATCGGTCTTTATGGGGGCTATTTTTAAATATAGACCGATTTGGTCCAAAGTGCATATTGGGGGTCTAAACAACATTTACTGCGACAAATTTCCACCGGTGGATCGTTCTATGGCAGCAACGCCAAAGAACAAAACACAGCCCACTGTGTCATATTTCAGCGAAATCGAGAATTAAATGCGATTTTTATGGGTCTATGGCCGTAAATTTGGGAATCGGTCTTTATGGGGGCCATTTTTAAATAAAGAACGATTTGGAGCATACCCAAAGTGCATATTGGGGATCTAAACAACATTTACTGCGACAAATTTCAACTGGGGGATCGTTCTTTGGCAGCAACACCAAAGAAAAAAACACATCTCACTGTGTCATATTTCAGCGAAATCGAGAATTAACAGCCATAGGCCGTTAATTTGGGAATCGGTCTTTATGGGGGCTATTTTTAAATATAGAACGATTTGGAGCATACCCAAAGTGCTTATTGGAGGTCTAAACAAGATTTGCTGAGTCAAATTTCAGCGGCATCGTTATTACCCCACGAGGCTTTTATGAGCTGAAAACCTAAAATCGGGGGTCTTTATATTGGGATGCCCAAAAGCGGATTTTTTTAAAGAAAGTAAATGCATTTTTAATAAATCTTAGAATGAACTTGAATCAAATATACTTTTTTTACACTTTTTTTCTAAAGCAAGCTAAAAGTTACAGCTGATAACTGACAGAAGAAAGAATGCAATTACGGAGTCACAAGCTGTGAAAAAATTTTTCAACGCCGTCTATATGAAAAATCCGCAATTACTTTTTGGGCAACCCAATATATGGAAGCAACATTACTTTACTTTCACTGGGCGCACCTAGAATAGATTTCCAAGCGCTTCAATCTTCTCTGACACCTAGCTTGGAGTTTTCTTTCACCATTTGATCTTTCCATAGGAGTTTAGATCGTTCCGGTTTGAATATACCACAATGCTTGCCTTCAAAAGTTTCTTCGCTGAAGCTTTTTCATTCATTCTGACAATACGGCGCCAATATTCTTCACCCATGTAACCTGGTCCATAAATTTAGCGATTAGTCTTTCTATATGGGGGCCATAGGCGTAGAAAGGCATCTGGGGGTGGGCTAAGCACCCCCCAGAAAAGTTTTAGCCTCATCCAGAATTGCAGAAATTCCATTATTTTCTATAAAATTTACTAATTTGTATACCCTCTACCATAGGATGGGGGTATACTTATTTCGTCATTCTGTTTGTAACTACTCGAAATATTCGTCTTCCCCATAAAGTATATATATTCTTGATCCTCATGTCATTTTAAGTCCATCTAGCCATGTCCGTCCCTCTGTCCGTCCGTCTGTCTGTCGAAAGCACGCTAACTTTCGAAGGAGTAAAGCTAGCCGCTTGAAATTTTGCACAAATACTTCTTATTAGTGTAGGTCGGTTGGGATTGTAAATGGACCATATCGGTCCATGTTTTGATATAGCTGCCATATAAACCGATCTTGGGTATTGATTTCTTGAGCCTCTAGAGGGCGCAATAAATAAATTTGAAAACAGCACAAAATGTTTGCTGTTTTAGCAACAAATTACTGTTTTTCCATTTTCAGCAGACTTTCTGCTGTTACAACAAACATTTTTGCTGTTTTTACTAACAAATTTCTCTGAGTGTAAGGTAACAATTGCTTAATGCAGACTATCATCCGTTTTTTACAGGTTTGTTTAAGTTAAAATTCATTTTTTTTTTACTTTCCTCACTCTCTTATCCACCCCATACCATAATTAAATATAAAACACTTTGGTGCATGTTCCATCAAGTATAGTTGCACAACTTTTCTTTTGTATTGGTTTTCATTTGTATAGTAAAAATCAAAAACTCCATAAAATAAAGTTTATATGTTAACCAGTCTCTCTCTCCCTCTCCTTCTCTTTACACAAACACACGCGTATGCTAAAGTCACATTCCATACCAGTCAACCCCATTAAAGAATTTATGTGGTTTGAGGTCTCGCTAAGCGAATAAGTTTTCCCCACACCACCACATCGGTAGAGTGGCACGAGTTATTGTTGATGTTAACAATTAACCATTCATGCGATGAATCGCAGCATGCCACGGATACCGAGAGTACAGTGTGGCGACAACTTAACGTGAACCAGCCAGTACGTATACGCCATATACGTGCACTGCGCACACATCAAATATGTTGTGGGTAGAGCAGCAGTGGACAAGCTCAACTTGTGCCATATTGTGACCACTAATACTGTCACGACAGGTAGACGGCGACTGAAGCTGGCTATGGTAAACTTTGACTACCTCAACAAAAACTTATGGGCAATGAATGTTTTTAGCGTTTTGTTGATCTTTTTCAAAAAAAGGGCTTTTTTATGTGCCAGGATAGTTGACAAGAGTGGGGCATTTGTTTATTTGCATATGACTCAAACATTAGCCCACATGGTTGAGTGTGTGTGTGGCCGTTACTAAGAATTCATTGTATACTCCGATGAATACGTTGATAATGGACAAAACATAACAAAGCCCTTGTCACTGCGTGTTTAGTTGCTATTACACACATCATGTTTGTCTCTACTTAGATGGAAACTATTTTTTCTGTCATATGTGGAATGTGTGTGCCCAGAGTAAGGTTCAACTTTGGTGTTATATGATAACAGTGGGCGAAATGAAATGATAACAAGTAAAAAAGACATTAAGCTCGACAGGGCTGAACTTTGGATGCCCATCACCTCGAATATATATATGAGACCGATCTGGGCCATATTGATCGCAAATGGCGAAGAGCCTAACACAGCCCACTATGTCCAATTTCAGCTATATCGGACAATAAATGCGCCTATTGGACGCATGCAGAGATCGGTCTATATGGCAGCTACATCCTAATCTGAACCAATCCGAGCTGTATTGAACCCGGATGTCCAAATTTCAGCGAAATCGGATAATAATTGTTGCTTTACCTGACCTAGGACCTTAAATTTTCAGATCGGTCTATATGGGGGCTATATCAAGATATATTTCGATATAGCCCATCTTCGATCTTAACCTGACTATGGAAAAAAAAAAGAATCTGTGCAAAGTTTCAGCTCAATATGTCTATTTTTAAAAACTGTAGCGCGATTTCGACTAACAGATGGACGGACATGGCTATATCTTCTTAAATTTTTACAAACGATCAAGAAATATAAATATTTTATTGGGTTGGAAATGGATATTTCGATGTGTTGCAAACGGAATGACAAAGTGAATACACCCCCATCCTTCGGTGGTGGGTATAGAAAGGAAGTAAAAAAAAAATAACAAAAAATAATTCGTTAAGTTCGGCCAGGAAAAATTTTAGACACCCACCACCATATGTCATACAAATGCAAATTTTCCCATGAACATGCCCTTAAAGGAACCGGGGCAAACTTCCCACATATCAATGAGTCCGATTCAAGTTTTAAGCTCAATGATAAGGGGCCTCATTTTTATAGCTGAGTCCGAACCTCGTAGCGCAGTGCGACACCTCTATTGAGGAGAAATTTTTATATTGCATGGTACCTCACAAATGACGCCAGCATAAGGGGAGATAACCACCACCGAAAAAAATAATCGTTTATGTTCTCGCCAGGATTCGAACCCAGACGTTCAGCGTCATAGGCGGACGTATGACATAGCTTCGTAAAAAATATAACGTTAGACAAACCACAGATGGGATGACAAATGGATGGACAGACGGATAAACGGCCGAATGAATGGACGAACGGATAGGTGAACGGATAGGTGGACGGATAGGTGGACGGATAGGTGGACGGATAGGTGGACGGATAGGTGGACGGATAGGTGGACGGATAGGTGGACGGATAGGTGGACGGATAGGTGAACGGATAGGTGGACGGATAGATGGACGGATAGCTGGACGGATAGGTGGACGGATTGGTGGGCGGTTTTCTAGACGGACGGATGAATGGATAGATAGACAGATGAACGAACGCATGGGTGGACGTATGGACGGATTAGTGGAAGGGTAGATGGATGGATCGACGGATGTATGGACAGACAGATGGACGAACAGAACAGCCCGGAACTTGGTTAGACTGATGGATGGACAGACGGATGGATGAACATATGAATGGATTGGCGGACGAATAGATTGGCTGACGAATGGGTTGGCGGACGGATTGGTAGATGGATGGATGGTTATAGACGTATAACGGATGGACGTATAGGTGGACGGTTGGATGAATGGAAGGACAAATGGATGGATAGACGGATGGACGGACGGACGGATGGACGGACGGACGGATGGACGGACGGACGGATGGACGGACGGACGGATGGACGGACGGACGGATGGACGGACGGACGGATGGACGGACGGACGGATGGACGGACGGACGGATGGACGGACGGACGGATGGACGGACGGACGGATGGACGGACGGACGGATGGACGGACGGACGGATGGACGGACGGACGGATGGACGGACGGACGGATGGACGGACGGACGGATGGACGGACGGACGGATGGACGGACGGACGGATGGACGGACGGACGGATGGACGGACGGACGGATGGACGGACGGACGGATGGACGGACGGACGGATGGACGGACGGACGGATGGACGGACGGACGGATGGACGGACGGACGGATGGACGGACGGACGGATGGACGGACGGACGGATGGACGGATGGACGGACGGACGGATGGACGGACGGATGGACGGACGGACGGATGGACGGACGGACGGATGGACGGACGGACGGATGGACGGACGGACGGATGGACGGACGGACGGATGGACGGATGGACGGATGGACGGACGGACGGACGGACGGATGGACGGACGGACGGATGGACGGACGGACGGATGGATTGGCGGACGAATGGGTTGGCGTACGGATTGGTAGATGGATGGACGGTTGTAAAGGCGACCGAATGGAATGGCGGATATATGAATCAATGGATGGATAGGCGGATTGGCGGTGAATAGGATGGACGGTCGAATGGGTGGACGAACGAATGGGTGAACGGACGAATGGGTGGACGGACGGATACACGACGAATGGATGGATAAACGAACGGGGATGGGTTGACGGATGGAAGACGAATGGACGACGGACGGATAAACGACGAATGGATGAATGGATGGACGGACAGATGGATGAACGGATGGACGGACGGATGGATTGGCGGACAAATTGAAAGATGGATGGACGGATATAAAGACGAACGAATGGACGGACGGATGGATGAACTTATGGATGGAAGGACTGATTGGCGGACGGATAGATGAAAGGATATATGGACGGTCATATCACGGCCAGATTGTGATCGATTGCGGCTATGGGGTCATCTCAATGGTTTTATATTGAACGGAAGTTTTTGTTGACTGGCGGACGGGCTGATGGACGAAAGGATGGATGGACGGATAGACCACGAATGGACGAACGGATGGATTGGCGGATGGATGGACGGACATATCATGGCCAGATTGTGATCGATTGCGCTTATGGTCTTGACATACAAGTCAAGTGTCGTCTCAATGGTTTTACATTGAACGGAAGTTTTTGTAGACTGGCGGACGGGCTGATGGACGAAAGGATGGATGGACGAAAATATGGATGGACAGATAGACCACGAATGGACGAACGGATGGATTGGCGGACAGATTGATAGGTGGATGGACGGATATAAAGACGAACGGACGGACGCACGGATGGATGGATGGACGGGCAGATAGACGACGTGCAGATGGATAAACGGACGGATGAATAGATGGACGGTCGGATGGACGGACAGATGGTAGGACGGATATACGGACGGATGGACGAATGATCGAACGGATGGATAAACAGACGGATGGATGGACGGATAGACGGCGAATGGTCGAACGGACGAATTGATTGGCGAACAGATTGGTAAATTGATGGATATATATAAAAACGAACGAGTGGACGGACGAGTAGATGAACTTACAGATGGATGGAAGGATGTATGGACGAACGGATGGCCGGACGTTAGGATGCTGCGAAATTGTTACCGACTGCGCGTGTGATCTTAAAATCCCAGTGAAGTGTCGTCTAAAAGGTTTTATATTGAAAGAAATATTTTGTAGACGGACGGATGGATGAGCGACGAATAGCTGAACGTTCGGATGTAGTCAGGTTGTGACCGATTACTCGTATGGTATTGACATCCAAGTGGAGGGTCGTCTTAATGGTTTTATATTAGACGAAATATTTTGTAGACGAACGGACTGATGGATGGACGGATGGATGGACGGACGGATGGAC
>NC_081555.1:148267265-148291415 GCF_963082655.1 Stomoxys calcitrans | reverse complement strand
AATTTTGCTTCTTGAGCCCCTACAAGGCGCAATTTTTATCCGAATGAAGTGAAATATTACACAATGACTTCTACAATGTTTAGCATTCATTTATGGTCCGAATCGGACTATAACTTGATATAGCTCCAATAGCATAACAGTTCTTATTCAATATTCTTTGTTTGTCTAAAACCGCGCATAGAACTCGACAAATGCGATCCATGGTAGAGGGTATATAAGATTCGGCCCTACCGAACTTAGCACGCTCTTACTTGTGGAGTCTATAGAGAGGACAATTCTTATCCGATTTATCTTGAATTTTGTGCAACGACTTTTCATGTGACCTTCCACATGCATGCCAACTATGGTCTGAATCGGTCTATAACCTTATATAGCTCTTATTTAAACCGGTCTCCTGATTCTAGTTCTTGAGCCCGAATAGGGCGCACTTCTTATCCAATTTGTCAGCATAATTTTGCATAATGACTTCTACTACGATCTTCAAAATCCTTAGCAAGGATGGTCCGAATCAACTCTTAATCTGAAATGGCTCCAATAACATGGCAATTTTCGTCTTTTATCCTGTGTTTGCTTATAAAGGGATACCGGCCAATTAACTTGCAAAATACGATTCAGCTCGGCCAAGAAAGATTTAAGATAAAATAATCTATATATTGGGTTGCCCAAAAAGTAATTGCGGATTTTTCATATAGTCGGCGTTGATTAAAGTTCATTCTAAGTTTTATTAAAAATGCATTAATTTCTTTTAAAAAATCCGCAATAACTTTTTGGGCAACCCAATAAATAAACTTTACCTTAATTCATGATATCAGTTGAAAAAACCTTTCTCAAACTTTTGTAAGCTTAAAGCTATAAAGATTAAGGATTTAGTTATGGCTTATTTTCCATGCAAAAGTATTTAAAAACCCCAAAACACTTGCCTTTCAACCATGCACACTATGCACCGCCTTACTCTTGCAACTTCCATCTTTCGTTTCCTATATAATTTCTTTTTCATATTTAATATCAACCATAATTGTGTAAATTTTTTTTTTCCCCTACTTCTCCCAATTCCCCAACATTATATCGAGTGAAAGTTTTTTGTGTTTATTGCCATAAAAACTCATTTAGACTCTTTCCCCTTTGGTTTTGGAAATGAAGCAAACTGTGCACCAAGTCAACGAACGAATGCCGGAATGAGCGAAGGATGTTGGGGTGTTACCAAAAGGCAATGGCTTTTAATTGCTTTTGGTTAGCCAAGCATGTAATGGGAGCACAATAAGTGTAAAATGCAATTAATTGGCTGCTCTGTGCTGGAGCATAGCTGAGAGAAACTCTGAAATTGTATGGCAAAGGCATAGAAGAAACAAATTGCAATAACCTGAGGAAATTAAAGAGATTAAAGAATGCCAGCAAACGAGGCAAGCACACTTCGAGTAGTCAACATAGTCATAGTGTTAACGGCACTGAACACTTTATGGGCAGGAAAAAAAAGGGCTGCAAATGGATTAAAAAGTAACAACAAACTAAGCAATAGCTGCAGCAAGTTGGTACATGGCCCTTGGGTTCTTTTGCCTGGGTACTGGGGTGCGTATGTTTGTTGGCTAATTAAGTATACGCAATGGGGTACCCTCATCTCTGGGTTTATTGAATAGCCATATCTTTGCATTCAAGTTTGCCATTTCATGAAACATATTTTTTAATCATTTGGGTTTTTATTTAAATATTGATTTTCTTTTTCTTTGCTCTTTGGTTTTTTTGCAGTCGCGTCGACAATCAGTCAGCTTCCCCGCCATGCCACCTGGCGTTTTAGCCAATGACAGTCGTAACAATTCCACCGATGACATACAAATCGCATTAGCACCCCACATACAAGCCTATTTAAGTCAAACCGGTCGTCGTCATTCCTGCTGCAGCGTCATGTTACCCGTCGCCTTTGAAAGAGCTGCCTCTAACTCATGGCTTGATCCCAAATTCGATTCAGCCGTGCTGGAGGGTCAGTATCAGACGAGTGTTTTCAGCCATATACGAATGAGATATAGGTAAGTAAAAATTATGGTTTTCATAATATAAACGAAATTTTTAGAAAAGCATTATTAGAAACAAGCAGTTGGCTATTCGTATGAAAATATTAAAAGTATATCAAGACATTGAAATTAGATTTTTAGCCCATTTTTCATATGATCAATTGGGTTGCCCAATAAGTAATTGCGGATTTTTCATATTGTCGGCGTTGACAAATTTTATCATTATTTTATTTTAAAAATGTAAAAAAAGTATATTTGATTAAAGTTCATTCTAAGTTTTATTAAAAACGCGTTTTTACTTTCTTTTAAAAAATCCGCAATTACTTTTTGGGCCACCAATATAATAGTAGTTGACAAAAATTACTCTTCATACCAGCCAAAAATGAAACACATTTAAGTTTGTACACTAGAGCTTAATCCCGCGGGGGTTGGAAATAATGTGTAAATGTGTTACCAGTGACCATTCTTACTACGCTTATTTTTCCCAGGGGGATTTTTCTAATTTTCCGGGGGCGGTTTACTGGCCCTGTGCCCCAACCGCTTGGGTTTTGTGGGATCGCACGTGTATCCCTCGATATTGAGAGCCGCTTGCTCCAATATCGGACGCTCGCCTCCAGCCGTCCCTTACCTGGGAACAGACGCTGTTGATGGCCATTGGTTATGTGAAGGCACTAACAACTCACCTTGTCTTTTAAAGTATCATTGGCACTCAGTATTTATGAAGAGCCACCTGACCCCTCACAGAGACTCTACTCTTTGAATCGCTGAATGCAGTCGGCCGCATTTGCAGCATTTCCGCCTAAAAATAAAGCTCTCCACTATCCGCAACCTGTGGATGATAACAATGAACATCACACAAGCCGGATCTCAAAATTCCAGCCTGTGTGGAGACACCTCGAAACTTGGTGTTCTACGTTCGGCTGATGGGACAAATGTTCTGTCATAGCCAATTAAAGTGATAGAGTGCCCATAAAAAATAAAAAAATACTTTTTCCATGAAAAAATTGTATGAGACAAAAAATCATTTGGTTAACACACACAAATTCAACCTCACCCTCAAAATTTTGGTATAATTTTCCATATCAATACCTTTTGTGGATCAATAACACGAAACGTAATCACAAACTTTCATATGTGAATGCCTTAATGACTTAATGAAAATTTCCACCGAAAACAATAAAAAACACAAATCACTTCCACGAAAACAATAAAAACATGCAACCGCCATAAGGCAAACATTTTGAAACTAATATTAATATGAATGCTAATGTTTTATGTAGAATTCTAAAAAAAAAAAACAAAACACATGCGATAACCAATCGGGTCGTACGTAAAGAACAAACGCAAATTTTGCCCATGAACATTCCACTAAGGAACCGGGGCAAACTTCTCACATATTAATGAGGAGCAAACTTCTCACATATCAATGAGTGCAGTCCAATTCAAGTTTAAGCTCAATGATAAGAGGCCTCCTTTTTATAGCCGAGTTCGAACGGCGTGCCGCAGTACGACACCTCTTTGGAGAGAAGTTTTACATGGCACAGTACCTCACAAATGTTGCCAGCATTAGGAGGGGAAAGGTTTTTCAGATGGTCGACCCCAGGCGTTCAGCGTCATAGGCGGACATGCTAACCCCTGCGCTACCGTTCGTAAAGAACAGTCGTTCGAAATCAAGTCCACAAGTTGCAGAAAAATGTCAAAGAGCCTAACACAACTCATGGTCCCAAATTTCGGCGAAATTGGGCAATAAATGCGCCTTTTATGACCCCAAAACCTTAAATCGAGAGATCGGTCTATATAGCAGCTATATCCAAATCTGAACCGATCTAAGTCAAAGTGAAGAAGAATGTCAAAGGGCCCAACACAACTCACTGTCCCGAATTTGGGCGACATCGGACAATAACTCTGCTTTTTACGGGCTCAAAACCTTAAACCGAGAGATCGGCCTATATGGCAGCTGTATCCAAATCTGGACCGTTTTGAGCCAAGTTGCAGAAAAATGTCAAAGAGCCTAACACAACTCAATGTCCCAAATTTCGGCGAAATCGGACAATAAATGTGCTTTTTGTGGGCTCAAAACCTTAAATCGAGAGATCGGTCTATATGGCAGCCATATCCAAATCTGAACCTTTCTAAATCAAATTGAAGAAGAATGTCGAAGGGCCTAACACAACTCACTGTCCCAAATTTCAGCAAAATCGGATAATAAATGTGGCTTTTATGGGCCTAAGACCCTAAATCGGAGGATCGGTCTATATGGCAGCTATATCCAAATCTGCACCGATCATAGTCAAATTGAATAGGGATGTCGAGGGACCTAACACAACTCACTGTCCCAAAATTTGGAAAAATCGGATAATAAATGCACCTTTTATAGGCCCAAAACCTTAAATCGAGAGATCGGTCTATATGGCAGCCATATCCAAATCTGAACCTTTCTAAATCAAATTGAAGAAGAATGTCGAAGGGCCTAACACAACTCACTGTCCCAAATTTCAGCAAAATCGGATAATAAATGTGGCTTTTATGGGCCCAAGACCCTAAATCGGAGGATCGGTATATATGGCAGCTATATGCAAATCTGGACCGATCGGGGCCAAATTGACGAAGGATGTGGAAGGGCCGAACGCAACTCACTGTCCGAAATTTCAGTACAATCGGATAATAAATGTGGCTTTTATGGGCCTAAGACCCTAAATCGGCGGATCGGTCTATATGGGGGTTATATGAAGCCATAGTCCGATATAGCCCATCTTCGAACTTAACCAGCTTATGGACAAAAAAAGAATCTGTGCAAAATTTCAGCTCAATATCTCTATTTTTAAAGACTATAGCGCGATTTTAACAGGCAGACGGACGGACGGACATGGCTAGATCGTCATATATCTATAAACTTTACTAGCAGAACCGGGCCCGCTCCGCTACGCCTTCTTTAACTCTCTAATATCTTTTTAGAGTGGTAACACTTCGCCCTGAATGCGAATATCGAATTCGTGCCATTGTAGCCTATGACGCTGAACGCGTTCGAATCCTGGCGAGAAATTTGGACAAAGCGGTGTTTATCCCCTCTTAATATTGGCGACATTTGCGAGGTACAATGTCATGCATGGTCATTTAAAAAATTTCCCCAAAGAGGTGTCGCACTGCAAGACGCCGTTCGGACTCGGCTATAAAAACAAAACATTGAGTTTAAACTTGTATCGGAAAGCACTGGTTGATGAATTTGCCCCTTCTCGGTTCCTGGTGGTAATGTTCTTCCTTAGGGTAATGTTCTAATTAGGGGAGGGATGGCACCTTAGACATTTCGACTCAAATATGGATATCATGGAAATGCTGCACTTCCAAATGCATTTAATTTGAGCGCCATATTGCCATGGCCGGTAAATATGAACCATTTGGAGGATGTTTTGGGGCTGGGGCGGCCACCGGCACTTTGCTATGAAAAAAGATATCAAATTCGTTCTTTATTCCCAACGGAAATTAAGTTCAGTTAAGGGGGTGCTTTAGGGCGTACCCCAAAACACTTGGCTCCAAAATTGGATATCAAATTCGTTTTCTACTCTCAAATACCTTTCATTTGATTCCCATATTGTCATAATGGGTCAAATAACTCATTTTACGTATCTTTATGAAGAAAAGAGACACCTACTACGGTTTTGCCAAGTATCATATAGTCGTAATGGGTCAAATGGTTTTTTTGATGAGTGGTGTGACCCCCTATATTTCAATCTAAATGTGTATGCCAGATTAGAAATCTGCTCCCGAATACCTTTCATTTGAGCCCCATATTGAAACAAACGTCCAATATGTCTGTTTGGGGGAGTTTTTGGGTTGAGGCGGCGCGCTGGGTACTTGACTCAAATTTTTATACCATATTCGTATTCTACTCTCCAATACCTTTCATTTGATACTTATATTGTCCCGATCGGTCCACTTTTGATTTTGGGTTGTGTTTTTGTCATAAGGGGGAGGGTCCGTCCCCCTTCCGATACCGAAAAATTATTTAGGCTATGTTTCCATCGATTCGAGAAAAAAATTCCGTATAGACAAACAAACCGAGTCCCATATATAGCCGTGATTGGCTAATGTTCCCATTTTGGGCGTTTTTGTGTGGGTGGGGTGACCCCCTATACTTCGACATAAATTTGTATGCCCGATTCGTTAACTACTCCCGCATACTTTTCATTTGAAACCCATTTTGTCCTTATCGGTCAACTTTTGATTTTGGGTGGAGTTTTTGGTGGTAACGGTGGAGGGTCCGCCCCCTTCCGTTATCAATTAATTATAAAGCCTATTCCTAATTGCTGCCCATATTCGTAATCTACTCCCGAATACATTTCAGTTGAGTCTCATGTTGTCATAATCGTCAAATAAACTTATTTTAAGGGGTTTTGGGGCTGGGGCTGCCTCCCAGGTACTTGGACCCAACTTTTATTATTAAATTCGTACTCTTTTCTTGAATACCTTTTATTCGAATCCCATATTGTCCCAATTGGTTCACTTTTATTTTTGGGTATAACTTTTGGGGTAAGGGAGAGGGTCTGCCCCCCTCCCGATATCAAAAAATTATTGGGTTGCCCAAAAAGTAATTGCGGATTTTTCATATAGTCGGCGTTGACAACTTTTTTCACAGCTTGTGACTCTGTAATTGCATTCTTTCTTCTGTCAGTTATCAGCTGTTACTTTTAGCTTGCTTTAGAAAAAAAGTGTAAAAAAAGTAAATTTGATTAAAGTTCATTCTAAGTTTTATTAAAAATGCATTTAATTTCTTTTAAAAAAATCCGCAATTACTTTTTGGGCAACCCATAATAGCCTATGTTACCTTCTAGACCAACCTACACAATCTGTGAAAATTTCAAGGATATCGGTTCAGCCGTTTTTAAGTCTATACGGAACAAACAACCAAACAGACAAACAAACAAACAAACGGACAATCAAACACTATTTGAATTTTATATATAAGATGGGGTCGGAATTGGATGTTTCGATGTGTTGCTATACCCACCACCGAATAACTAAACTACTTTTGATTTTATCGGCTTTTCTGCTAAGTTATTTTCTCTGTCGCACCCTATATTCTTTTCAAAAAATTTAAATCACTTATTTTGATTACTTCCACCATTTAAATTTATAACAAAATTACCGAGAAATGTATCGAAATTAGTACTCCACCTTTGGCCACACCCTGTATATTCAAGTTTCAAATTTTTCCATTGCACTCACATACTGAAATGAAGAACTATGCAAATTGCGTATATTCAACCAACTGCATATGGGAGTTCATTGCCTTTGTTTTGGTGAATGCCATAAACCCAAGTGCACACGCACACACACACACACACACAGACACCCATTCAACAAACAGCATGACTCCAGGTTGATTTAACAACAAACAGGAGGTTAATACACACAGAATCGCATGAATCGCATGGCACATGGCACACACATATACACAAACACCAATGCACATCGAATAAAATACAATGTTGGCGATTCATACAACAACATGAACATGGTAAAGGATAGCACAGCGACGAGTATGAGTGGTTAAGTCATAAAGTTAACATCAACATCATCATTTATAAATGTCTCTATACAAACATGCCATATGGACACACATACATGCATACATACACACCAACTCTCTTTCTTGTACTGACATGAAAAAACACACAGTTGGACTTTTTTTTTATTTGTTAGTGGCGACATTGTTTTTGTGTTGGACATATTTCTTGTCATTTTTATTGACTTTTTCCGCTTTGGCACACATGTGCCAATTCCGCTTTCCTTTGCTTTGCTTCGCTTCGCTTTTTAACGGCATTAAAACTAGGTCGAATTAAAGTGTGGTCTTTTTAATCGATATGCTCTACACGTTTTGCAGTTTTAATAAATTTCAACTTAAAGCCGTTGTGGCATGAAGTGAAAAGAGAGTTTGATTTAGGAAATTGTTTAAAAAAGGGGAAAAATACTTTTTAAAGAAAGGCTGACAAATTTTGAGATAAAAGTAGTTGAGGACTTTGTGTCTGGATATTGGTTTGCCTGAGGGCTATTTGACAGTTTTGAACGATTTGGGCCTTACATGATCTGGATATTGGATAAGAATGTTATATGGACAAGTATCAATTTGGCCCCTGTACATTCTCAGCCAAGCTATTGGGTTGCCCAAAAAGTAATTGCGGATTTTTTAAAAGAAATTAAATGCATTTTTAATAAAATTTAGAGTGAACTTTAATCAAATATACTTTTTTACACTTTTTTTCTAAAGCAAGGTAACAGCTGATAATTGACAGAAGAAAGAATGCAATTACAGAGTCACAAGCTGTGAAAAAATTTGTCAACGTCGACTATATGAAAAATCCGCAATTACTTTTTGGGCAACCATACTTTAAAAAGACATACTTGAGCAACTTTTTAATTGGCTAGCCCTATTCGTTCCAAAAGTTGCAAGCTTTCGATACATAAGTCATCATGACTTAAAGTTTATTTACCGATCACATGTAAACTACTAAACTGAGTACTCCAATGGGGTTTTCCTGCTAGAGAAAGCGTTTGGGAGAAAGCGACTCAATCACCCCATTCATCTTGCTACAGATATTTTTCTCTCCCATCCTCTTGGATTTCATTCATTATCCATTATTTCACCAAAAGTTTTAGTAAACACTGTCATCGCCATAATGAGCGATTCCGCAACGTGACACAACTTAGTTTAATTGAAGTGGAAAATGAAATTAAAGCCAACCCCTCTATGATGGCCCACATCATATCGCCTTTTTGTTGCGGTATGTAGTGAGCCTATCCGAACTAATTTAAACAATCTTATTACTGCTCCTTATTAACAGCAATTAAAACTTTTTTAATACCACAACCAACCTAAGAGAGAAGATTAAAAGTGAGAGGGCGAATGGAGAAAAAGGCAACCTCAAAAATTTCTGTAGATTAAAAGTTAATAAAACCAAGACTTGTAGCCTGTCAATCGAAAAGTATTAGCAAAGAACTTTAAAACTTTCGTAATCATTAGCGACTGAAAAAAAAAAACTCACAGAAAAAATGCCGACTTTACAATGGTCTTTAGTGCTGACGTCTACTCTAATCGAGCAGTATGCCGACAATAGTCGAGATAATGTTTTAGCCATGAAGACTAAAAGACAATGCTCCTCAAATTGGAAAAATGCCAGAGTCGTTGTCGCACATCAAAAGTAAATGCAACTAATCAATAATAATGTTGTCTTAATCTAACGAAAATAAAAAGCTTGAAATGTGAGATGTCTTCGACGTGATTCATATAACGTCTATTTAAAATTCAGCTGATAACGAAACTTTTGCCATTTGTTATCGAAGAGTCATGCTAACTTTATTTCCTCCTTTTGATATTTATCTGACAAACACTAAAAAAAAAACAGTTTGAAGAAGCTAAAAACTCCAAAACACGTAATTTTTTCGCTTTAAACAAAAAATATTGTGGCATAGTCCTATAACATGGCACCCAAAAAAGAACTGATGATGACAAATAGTCGCCTTTTGTTTGTTATAGCCACCAACGAACGGGTGGCATTTCGTTTGTAAAACATCAAAATGTCCATTCTGTCACTCTTCAACAGATATTCAAAAGCAAATTTTGGTCGGGTCGAATTTTATGCGGTTTCTCTTTCAAGGCAAACCAGTAAAAATGTACCGGCAAACCAGTAAAAATGTACCGGGGCCGAATCTTAGGAAATCCCCACCATGGATTCTGCTAAAAATGTCCACAAACTGAACTGAAGGCCATCATTTTACTTTACTTGCCAAACTTGGACAAAACACTTTGTGCAAAATTTCGGCCAAATCGAACAGTAATTGTGGCTTCTAGAGGATTAAGAAATCAAGTCGGAGTCTTGGTTTATACGAAAGCTATATCAGGTTACTCACCGATTTGAACTGCATTTGGCACAATTATTCAAAGCCTTCTGTTACGACTTCGAACAATCGTGCCAAATGCGGTTCAAAATTTCCCAATCGAATAAAAATTGTGGCCAGAAAAACTCACTGTTTAAAATTTCATCGAAATCGGGTAATAAATAATGCTTTAATAGTCCCCTTATCGGCAGATCGGTTTATATGCCAGCTATATCTAAATATAGTCCGATCAGAACCATATTTAGGGCGGATGTTGGGAGGTCTTAGCCTACTCACTGTTTCAAATTTCAGCGAAATCGGGTAATAAATAATACTTTTATGGCCTTGAGACCCTTTATCGGGAGATCGGTCTATATGACAGCTATATCTAAATATGGACCGATCTAATCCATATTTAGATCAGATGTCGGGAAGCTAAAAATAACTTATTGTTTTAAATTTCAGCGAAATCGGGTAATAAACAAAGCCCTTATGAGCTTCAGACCCTTTATCAGGCGATCGGTCTATATGACAGCTATATTTAAATATAGACCGATCTAATCTATATTTAGATCAGATGTTGGGAGGCCTAAAATAACCCAGTGTTGCAAATTTCAGCGAAATCGGATAAAAAATTAAGCTTTTATGAGCTTCAGACCCTTTATCGGGAGATCGGTCTATATGACAGCTATATCTAAATATGGACCGATCTAATCCATATTTGGATCAGATTTCGGGAGGCTTAAAATAACTCACTGTTGCAAATTTCAGCGAAATCGGATGAAAAATAAAGCTTTAATGAGCTTCAGACCCTTTATCGGGAGATCGGTCTATATGGCAGCTATATCTTAATATAGTCCGATCTGAACCATATTTAGGTCAGATGTCAGAAGGCTTAAAATAACTCACTGTTTTAAATTTCAGCGAAATCGGGTAATAAATAAAGCTTTTATGAGCTTCAGACCCTTTATCGGGAGATCGGTCTATATGGCAGCTATATCTAAATATGGACTGATCTAATCCATATTTGGATCAGATTTCGGGAGGCTTAAAATAACTCACTGTTGCAAATTTCAGCGAAATCGGATGAAAAATAAAGCTTTAATGAGCTTCAGACCCTTTATCGGGAGATCAGTCTATATGACAGCTATATCTGAATATGGACCGATCTAATCCATATTTAGATCAGATGTCGGGAGGCTTAAAATAACCTACTGTTTTAAATTTCATCGAAATCGGGTAATAAATAAAGCTTTAATGAGCTTCAGACCCTTTATCGGGCGATCGGTCTATATGACAGCTATATCTAAATATGGACCGATCTAATCCATATTTAGGTCGGATGTCAGAAGGCTTAAAATAACTTACTGTTTTAAATTTCAGCGAAATCAGGTAATAAATAAAGCGTTTATGAGCTTCAGACCCTTTATCGGAAAATCGGTCTATATAGTCAATGGACTGTCATCAGTATACTCCGATGTTCTTGTTGAATTTCCTGGGTCTCCTCCAGTTTGTGACGATGCAGGCTGGTATCGAGGCCGATACAAACTAATTGTCTTCGGCAATCAAAGCTCAATTGAAATGTATCGTTGTGCGCTAAAAAAAGATTGGTGAGATCTGGCAAGGTGCAGAACTAGGTTTAGTCAAGAAGAAATATATTCCTTCTCGACCAATGGCGCATGCTTGGATACCAAGGATTCCCTCAGATCCCGAATCGATACTTGGAAGACTAAGATAATGTAATCCCAATCTTTCAACTACCGATTGGAAGATTGGTAGATTGGCTGATGGTGACCGGAGACATGCAGTCTTCGTACTCAACTCCGGCTGTCTCGCAGACCTCAACTAGTCTGTAGGGGTTGTATCCTACGGATACGACATGTTGAAACTGAAGGTCAATAGAAGCGGTGGTGTTGGGGAATCAGAAGACTACTCAGCATTTGTTAGTGAACACTTGCCTGAGGAACTATCGATCACTTCGCTAAAGTCTGGCGGATTGCAAGAGACTGAAAATCGCTCTGCCACAATCGAGACAGGAGGGAATGGCATTGAAACGGAACCTGACAAGCCCTGTATGTGTGGGTCATCCGGTTGTACTGGGCTCAAGGTGTGCGCCAGCGGGTAAGCACGGAGCTCAAAAAGTACTTCGACAGCAGCAGGAGGAATCGTCCACACCGCAAGTGTCCTGAGGAAAGAGTGGTCCCACAGCTTTCTCACCTGCCCCTTGGATCCGTACGGAAGCTCATCATGACAAGAACTAGAGAATTTTGTGAGGATGAACTCCTGGCGAACTCAGAAGACGAGGCTAACGCATTGGTTGTGGAAATTCTGAATCCTGACTATGGTCCGGTTTCTTTAGATAAATCTCCACCATTGTAAGGCCGCTTCGCCGGCACTAAAGGTCCTCCTGATGGAAGGAGGTCATCCGGTAGTACTGAGCTCAAGGTGCGCCCCAGCGGGGAAGAAGGGAGCTTAAAAAGTACTTCGACAGCAGCAGCTAGTGAACCATCTAAGGAGGAATCGTCCACACCGCAAGTGTCCTGAGGAAAGAGTGGTTCCACAGCTTTCTCACCTGCCCCTTGGATGCGTACGGAAGCTCATCATGACAAGATCTAGAGAATTTTGTGAGGATGAACTCATGGCGGACTCAGAAGACGAGGCGAACGCATTGGTTGTGGAAATTCTGAATCCTGACTATGGTCCGGTTTCTTTAGATAAATCTCCACCATTGTAAGCCCGCTTCGGCGGCACTAAAGGTCCTCCTGATGGCAAGGGGATTTGACGTGGTTCTTAACCAGAAACCATGGGTGTGTGGAGAAATGGTTCGTGAACTAAGAATTCCGGGATTTAAACTACTCAAGGGTATGGGGAATGGGAGACACACAAAGCCTGTATTCTTGCAAAGGGTAGACTAAATGGTTTTTTTCTTCTGTCGCTAAACACTAAAGGTTTAGTAGTAGTCAGCCTTAAAATAAACAAGTCTCAATACTGGCTGACTTCCCTATGTATGGCACACGATTCAGAGATGCCGCCTTCAAACCTTAAGTCGCTGGTTGAAGCCGCTTCTGTAGGAAGTGATGCAAATGCACACCACCAAATTTGGGGAAGTTCGGATGTCAACGAAAGGGGTGAGCTGCTTATCTTATATATAAAATTCAATTTGTGTTTGTTTGTCGGTTTGTTTGTTTGTACCGTATAGACTCCAAAACGGCTGAACCGATAACCTTGAAATTACACATAGGCTATATAATTTTTTAATATCGGGAGAGGGACGGACCCTCCCCCTTACCCCAAATGTACTACCCAAAATAAAAGTGGACCGATCGGGACAATATGGGATTCTCATGAAAATTATTCAAGAGTAGATTACGAATTACGTAATAAAAATCGGATCCAAGTACCTGGAGGGCCGCCCCATCCCCAAAACTCCTTAAAATAAGTTTATTTGACGATCATGGCAATATGGGACTCAAATGGAAGGTACTCGGGAGTAGATTACGAATATGGTATTAAAATTTGAGTCTAAGTACCCATCGGGCCGCCCCAGCCCTAAAACTCCTCAAATTAAGTTTATTTGACGATCATGACAATATGGGACTCAAATGGAAGGTATTCGGGAGTAGATTACGAATATGGTATTAAAATTTGAGTGTAAGTACCCATTCGGCCGCTCCAGCCCTAAAACTCCTCAAATTAAGTTTATTTGACGATCATGACAATATGGGACTCAAATGAAAGGTATTCGGGAGTAGATTACGAATATGGTCAGGAAGTACGAATAGGCTTTATAATTTATTGATAACGGAAGGGGGCGGACTCTCCACCGTTACCCCCAAAACACCACCCAAAGTCAAAAGTGGACCGATAAGGACAATATGGATACCAAATAAAAAGTATGCGGGAGTAGATAACGAATCTGGCATACAAATTCATGTTGAAGTATAGAGGGTCACCACATCCCCATAAAAACGTCCAAAATGGGCACATTAGCTAATCATGGATATATGGGACTCGGTTTGTTTATTCCGTATAGACTGAAAAACGGCAGGACCGATTTTCGAAATTTCGCATATTTTGTAGGTTGGTCTGGAAGAAACATAGACTCTATAATTTTTCGGTATCGGAAAGGGGACGGACCCTCCCCCTTATACTAAAAACACAACCCAAAATCAAAAGTGGACCGATCGGGACAATATAGATATCAAATGAAAGGTATTGGTGAGTAATATACGAATATGGTATCAAATTTTGAGTCCAAGTACCCATCGGGCCGCCCCCACCCCAAAACTCCCCCAAACAGACATACTGGACGTTCATTTCAAGATGGAGCTCAAATAAATGGTATTCGGGAGTAGATTTCGAATCTGACATACAAAATCAGATCGAAGTACAGGGGATAACGGCACCCCTCAAAAACGCCATTAGACCCATTATGACTATTTGATACTTGGCTGAATCGATTTTCTTAAAATTTTCATATATAGTGTACGTTTGTCTGAAAGGAAACATAGGCTATATAATTTTTATGATATCGGCTGGAGGCGGACCCCCTCTCTAACCCCAAAAACGCCACCCAGCAGCAAACGAATATGGTATAAAAATTTGGGTCCAAGTACCCAGCGGGTACCCCCAACCCCAGAACTTCTCTAAACAGATATATTCGAATTTCATGTCAATATGGGACTCAAATGAAAAGTATTAGGCAGTAGATTACAAAAAATGCCAAAAAAAACATTATGTCCAAGTAATGGGAGGTCGCCCATCCCGAAAAACCCTCAAATGGGCATAATAACTGACCATGGCTGTATGGGACTTAAATGAAAGGTATGAGGGAGTAGGTTACGAATATGACATTAAAATATGCGTTCAAGTCGAGGTGGCGCTTTTCCTCCTAAAGATACGTCTAATGGCTTATTTGACCCATTATGACAATATGGGACTCTGATGAGTAGAAAACGAACTTTACATCCAATTTTGGAGCCAAGTGTCTCTGAAAGCAAATTGAAGCAAAATCTTGAAATATCGTATCAAAGTGTACATTTGACAAAATTTGACTTCTCTGACACATTACAAACGTCACTAAGTTTTTCTATAAACTTTTCCATTGTTAAAACCGTTTTCTACCAATGTCTACTATGACAATAAAATGGCTGTTAGCTGCCCATGGCAATTTAAAATTTAAATTAAATTTTCCGCAACAAATTGAACAAAAGTTTGCTAGTTATGGACATGAACATTAATTCAATATCATTTCCAGTTGCATTGCAAAGACATTTGACCTGACATGACAGTAAAAGATAATTTACTGCATAGTTAAACAAGGGATTTATGAGCAAAAAAAAAACACCAGATCGTCCATTTATCATTCTCTTTGACCTTAAATGTAGAATTTGCAACATTATCATTTGTAACTATTAGCCAAACAGTAATCAATTGAAAATGAATGAAAAATAATGGCTGACCCGAGGGCGACATTCAGAAGGCAGCGAATGAATGAATGGCAGGCAAAAAACCAGCCCCATAAATTATTTCTTTAAAATTAACTTCAGGCATTTAATTCAGACAAAAGGCCAATGACCCTATTTTTTGTTGTTGCAAGTGTTTGCCATAAAGGAATTACTCGCAGGCAATTGTGGTTGCATGCAACATTTGTAATACCAACACCACCCACTCTAACACCTTGCTAATGCTGGTCTTGCCATAGCAAATCCCAGCTAAGGAGTTGCTACCAATCACCCATAGGGGGGTACACTTAAGCACATACTTTTCTTGAATTGGTTGCAATACAAAAGGTTAAATTGGATAAAAAGGTCACCGCAGCAATTTTCAATCTCAAGGTTCATTCAATCAAAAAACCCATCAATTTTAAATTAGGCTAACATTAAACTAGTTTAAGTGGATGAGGCTTAAGGGAAATCTTTAATGGAGGCAATAGTTTAAGTATCGATTTGAGCTTCTACTAGGAATTTATATAGAATAAAAAACAAGTAAAAGCGTGCTAAGTTCGGCCGGGCCGAATCTTATGGGTTGCCCAAAAAGTAATTGCGGATTTTTTAAAAGAAAGTAAATGCATTTTTATAAAACTTAGATTGAACTTTAATCAAATATACTTTTTTAACACTTTTTTTCTAAAGCAAGCTAAAAATAACAGCTGATAACTGACAGAAGAAAAAATGCAATTACAGAGTCACAAGCTGTGAAAAAATTTGACAACGCCGACTATATGAAAAATCCGCAATTACTTTTTGGGCAACCAAATATATACACTCAACCATGCATCGCATTTATCGAGTTATTTTCCCGGCATCTCTTCTTAGGCAAAAAAAGAATATAAGAACAGATTTGCTCTGCTATTAGAGCGATATCAAGATATGGTCCCGATTGGACCACAATTAAATTATATGTCAGAGACCTGTATGAAATGTCAGCCAATTCGAATAACAATTGCGCCCTTTGGGGGCTCAAGAAGTAAAATTGAGAGATCGATTTATATGGGAGCTGTATGGGGCTATAGACCGATTCAGACCATAATAAACACGAAAGTTGATGGTCATGAGAGAATCCGTCGTATAAAATTTCAGCCAAATCGGATAGGAATTGCGCCCTCTAAAAACTCAAGATCTCAGATCGGTTTATATGACAGCTATATCAGGTTATGAACCGATTTGAACCTTCTTTGATACAGTTGTTGAAAGTAAGAATAAAATACGTCATGCCAAATTTCAGCAAAATCGGATAGGAATTGCGCCCTCTAGAAGCTCAAGAAGTCAAGACCCAAGATCGGTTTATATGGCAGCTATATCAGGTTATTGACCGATTTGAACCATACTCAGCACATTTGTAGGATATCATAAAAAAACACGTCGTACAAAATTTTATTCCAATCGGATAAGAATGGCGCACTCTAGAGGATCAAGAAGTCAAGACCCAAGATCGGTTCATATAGCAGCTATATCAAAACATGGACCGATATGGCCCATTTACAATACCAACCGACCAACACTAATAAGAAGTATTTGTGCAAAATTTCAAGCGGTTAGCTTTACTCCTTCGGAAGTTAGCGGGCTTTCGACAGACAGACGGACAGACGGACGGACGGACAGACGGGCGGACGGACGGACAGACGGACAGACGGACGGACATGGCTAGATCGACATAAAATGTCACGACGATCAAGAATATATATACTTTATGGGTCTCAGACGAATATTTCGAGTAGTTACAAACAGAATGACGAAATTATATCCACCCTCCACCATCCTATGGTGGAGGGTATAAAAACATAAGTGGAAATAAGTCTACCATTTTGGAACGGATAGAGATATCGCCATGAAATTTTGCATGTTTATAGCTGAGGTGTTATTCAGTTTATATGTAAATTTGAGAGCCCTAGAAGTCCTAGGGGCTCATTGTTGGGCCTTCAAAGTTAGTCAACCCGGTCCTACAAAATTTTGCTCGAACTGTCAAAAGCGCATTTATGATCCGATTTTCATTTTTTTTTTTTTTTGTTTGCCAAAAAGAACTTTAAAAAAACCCTACAAAAACAGGCCTAAAGGGGGTATATTTTATAGTGTCCAAGAAATTTTACTAAAAAATTTCTTTTTTTTGAAATTTTTACAGAGGCTGGTCTCTCATTTTGCTGTTTGTTAAAGCATTTCTGAACCGATTTCAAAATTGTTATTTTTTTGTCGCTATACTTGCTAAGGTCTGATTCTTCAGTCAAAAGTTATGCGAGTTACAAATCAAAAAATGTGAAAGTTAATTTTTGGCATTTTTTCGTAAAAATAGGTAATTTCATCGTTTCGTCTCTATATATAGAGAAAACTTGGCCTAGCACTATCAATTTTGCTTACCGTATTGTAAAGAAAACTTTATGTAGATGCGTTTTTAGTGTAATTTTTATAAATTGGTGATCTATGTAGCACAATATTGGCATTTTTTAACAAAAAAACTAGGAAAACTCTTTGATTTCTCAAAACGCAAAGCTGGGAGCCCCAACTTTATAATATTGGGTTGCCCAAAAAGTAATTGCGGATTTTTCATATAGTCGGCGTAGGCAAATTTTTTCAACGGCTGTTATCAGCTGTTACTTTTAGCTTGCTTTAGAAAAAAATGTGTAAAAAAAGTATATTTGATTAAAGTTCATTCTAAGTTTTATTAAAAATGCATTTACTTTCTTTTAAACAATCCGCAATTACTTTTTGGGCAACCCAATATAATTTTATTGCGCCAATTAAAAACTTATTGCATGCAAAAATGTTTTTGCGCCATCCAAGGATTGAGGTCTCTACGGAGATTTTGCTAAAAAAATGCCAATTTTCCATACATCTTTCCCCAGTGTGGGGATTTTGGGTGTTTTCATCAAGAAATGTGGCCAAAGTATGAACTCATTTTTTTTAATATTCATCTGCAAATTTGTGAATAATTAGATCGATATCTTTAGTAGTTTTGGTTTTTCAAAAACGGAACATAAATGCACTTTTGACAGCCCGAGCAAAATTTTGTAGGGCCGAAGTGACCAACTTTTAAGGCGGCCCACCAATGGGTCTCTGAGACTTCTAGAGCCCTGAAATTGCATATAAACTGGGTAACACCTCAGCTATAAATGGCTGACTTATTTCCATATATTTTTCTTGTTTTTTGCCATCCCACTGTGCAACGTCTCATCATCTTCCCCACATGTCCTACAAATGCTATCACTTGCCGCACTGATAATCGCCTTGTCCTCTTACGATCCGGATCACCCCATAGGATTTTCGCCGTCCTACCTACCTTTTCGCTGTTCCACAGTGTTATATGCTCGTTCGTCGACCACACCCTTAACTCGGACTGCGTCAACCAGAAAGGCTTCGGGTTAACCAAGTTTATAGACGGCAGTCTCTGACCTTCACTGCTAAAACATCTGCCCTTTCACTTCCCCTAACTCCGTAATGGCCTGTACCCAAACGATGCGGCAAGAGATTAATCTCCGTCTTACAGTGCAAGACGGTTCGTGCCCTTACCGCCCTGGTTGTTATTGCCTTAATGACCATTTTACTGTCCGAAGAGACGATGACCTCGCTTTGGCACCCCACCATGCAAGACCGTATTATGGTCAGACAGTCAATCCCAGGGCAGCTGGTTGTATGTACCGGATTGACACGATGGAATCGTTCATCGGCAAGAGCTGCCGCCTCAGTGTACAACACACTGCTGCAACAACAACAATATGGCCAGGCAGTCTAAAACAGATTTCAGTCTCTGGGTACTCTATGTAGACCCCCAGGTCCCCTCTGTCCTCTAGTTTTGATCCATCCGTGTAACATGATCTTTCAGATGGCAATACTAGGAGTGTGGCACTGGCAGCAGTGCCTCGCACTTTACCTCATGAAGCGTCTCAGGTATCCAATAGGAAACCTCTTCCATTCCTTCCAGGTTTCCTATCGTCGCCTCGATTAAACCGCGATTGTATGATCTGCTCCCATCCTCAATCCATACTCCCATTGCTTTAAGTCTCATAGCCTCAATGGCTGCCTCATACTTAATCTCTATGTCAATGGGTCGGATATCTAGAATAGTCTCGAGTTCCCTGGTGGGCGTGGTCCTCATCGCTCCGCCAAAGTCAAGACAACATGTTCTTTGAACCTTTTGTATGGTTCTAACGTTGCACTCTTTTTCTCCCATCGCCTTAAGTCTCATAGCCGCAGTGGCTGCTCACACACTTAAACAATGGGTCGGATATCTAGAACAGTCTCCAATGCCCTAGTGGGTGTGGTCCTCATCGCTCTGCCTGTGCCAAGACAACATGTTCTTTGAACCTATTGCATGGTCCTTATGTTGCACTTTTTCTCCATAGCAGTTCACCTACTGAGGCGTAAGTAAGTATCGGTCTAATCACGCTTCTGTAGAGCCAGTGGACTATCCTAGGATTCAGGCCCTATTTCCAGCCTAGGGCCCGTCTACATTGTGCCCAACATCTGTGAGCCTTCTCAGGACGCTCCTGAATGTGACACTTCCATTACAGTTTCCTATGCAAGATCGCTGCTATGTATTTGACCTTGTCCGATGTTGAAGTCGTTCTATTGAGGAAACGTAGTGCGTCAAATTGGCCCACCTTCGTCTTCGTCGTAAACAGGGGGATTTTAGTCTTCTCTGGGTAAACCTTGAGACCTCTTAGTCTAGTTCAGTCGTATGCCATCTAAAAGACCCTTTCGGCCCTTCTGCATAGCTGGTTCGGATCCCCTTAGAAGTATTATAACCTTGTCTGCATAGCAGATGGGTTCAAATTCCTCTTCCGTCAGCATCCGTAATAGGTCATTTATGGTGGCCGCCCAAAGGAGTGGCGATAAAATACCCCCCTGTGGCGTGCTCCGTACCACTTTCTTCCTTATATTTATGTCATGGGATCCGCAATTTATACACCTGTTCCTTAGCATATGGTTTATCCAGTGTCTAAGGATCCGGTCCACCAGGCACTGGTCTAAAGATTGGATCACTGTGTCGGTCCGCTCATTATTAAACGCCCCCTCGATGTCAATGCAAACCGCCAATGTGTACGTCTTGGCATCGAAGGATTCTTCTATTTTATGCACAACCTCGTGCTGGACAGTCTCCCCCAACTTTTCCTTGACATAGGCATGCCATATGTATTTGAGCAGTTCGCTGGTTGTCCTACTCCTTATCATGGTATCCGCATACGTTCCATGGCTTTGAGTAGAAAGGATGTAAGGCTTATAGGTCTGTAGGCCTTTGGTTTCGCATACTTTGCCTTGACGGGCTTGGGTTTCAATACCACTCTTGCCCCTTGCCAGGCTTTCGGAGTATATGGAAGTCCCAGGCACCCTGTGAAAATATTCGCCAGGTTGGGCGCCAGATAGTCGGCCTTCTTTTTTATTAACGCCGTAAAATTTCCACCAGGTCCGGATGACTTAAATGGTTGGAAACTCCTCTAAGATTTATTCACCATTCATTCTGTAATAATAAGCCTTCGATCAAACTCATTATTCCAAGATTCCGGCGTCTCCGTCAGTCCCGTCGTTTCCCGTGGAAAATGCGTTTTCATCAAAAGCCTCAACAGCAACAGACAGCACTCATTGATAAGTGAGAAGTTCCTTAGTGGAATGTTCATGGTTTGTTCCGACTTTTTACGACGAGCTCTACTAAAAAGTCTGCGGACCTCTTTCCCAAAGATGCGACTCTCCCCGGTCATCCAGGGTTTTTCTTGGGCTGATTTTCTTCCTCGTAGAGGACAAATATCTTCGAAAGACTCCACTAGTGCAGTCATAATCCTGTTGACTCAATTGACCTCAATTTTCCCGGTCATCCAGGATTTTTCTTGGGCTGATTTCCTTTCTCGAAGAGGACAACTATCTTCGAAAGACTCCACTTGTACAGTCGTTATCCTATGCTTGGACAATCTAATGACATTTTTACATCTTTTACATTTTATTTACCTTCCCCCTCTCTTCTTCTTGTTCTCTTTTACAGATTTACTCTCTCCTACATACTCCTCTGCTCACTGGCATGGTTTCTCTACTTCCTAGTGGATGGTGGTTCCGAAGATTTCTGGCGTCCTATCTCAAGTTCCTTCTCTCTGCTATCGCTCATAACAATCATGGCCATATGTTTTACCCACTGGGATATGTATAGGGCAAATCATGTGGCCACCTCAGCCATAACCGCAGCCCTGTTGTGTGCCACCTCATTGGCATTTCTCACCTATACGGGACGTGCGTTTAGTCCCTTGGGCCATTTTGCCATATGTTTGGAAATAGTGCTGCTCATCTACACCGCCCTGCCCATGACCTTGTGGCTAAGTGCGGCGATAGCCATAACATATACCGTACTCTTTGAGGTGGTCACGCACATAGTGGTGGCCGGTAATGCTGTGCATGGAGCCCAGGCTGAGTTTAGTTACAAAATCTTGGTGCTGCGTATCCTTTGTCATCTGTGTGTACACTTTGTGGGTCTACATGTACTGATAATGAACTTGGTGAGGATGCGTGGCACTTTTATGAAGGTCGGACAAAATCTTCTAGTCAGACGGCAGTTGGAAATGGAAAAGCAGTTGAAGGAGAAGATGATTCACTCTGTAATGCCACCCAAGGTGGCCGATATGCTGCTCAACGAGGGTGGCATAGATGGCAACAACGATGGCAGTGTTAAGCCAGAGTCGCATTACATGAGGCCACGTCCCTCCAATGATGTCAAGTCTTTATTTCGTCCCTTTCACATGCACAGCATGGAGAATGTCAGCATTCTGTTTGCCGACATAGTGGGATTTACCAGAATGTCCTCAACGAAGACCGCCGAACAGTTGGTGGAAATCCTAAATGATCTCTTTGAGCGTTTTGATGATTTGTGCAGACTGAATGGTTGCGAGAAGATATCCACCCTGGGAGATTGCTACTATTGTGTATCAGGGTGTCCCGAGCCCAGGCCGGATCATGCCATTTGTTGTGTGGAAATGGGATTGGGCATGATCGATGCCATGCGCTGCTTTGATGCCCAACGACATGAGGGTGTGAAAATGCGAGTGGGTGTTCACACCGGCACAGTGTTATGTGGCATAGTGGGTACGCGCAGGGTAAAATTCGATGTCTGGAGTAATGATGTCTCCTTGGCCAACAAGTAAGTTGGGTGATATCCTGAGATATGAAAAAATTTGTATAATCTTTTCACCTCTTCAGAATGGAGTCCTCAGGAAAACCCGAACAGGTTCATATATCCGAAGTAACTGCAAGCTTTTTGGGAGAGGCTTACTATCTGGATGAGGGAGAAGAGGTTTTTGGTGAGTATGTGGCCGAACTGAAACATTTAACATGCAAGACTTCTAACAGAGATACAACCCCCCTTTGTTAAAATCATTAAAAAAAAATTCTTATTTTTCCTATATTCCAGGTCATCGCACCTACTTTGTGGTGGGTCGCCGAAAAGATATTTCCCGCACCAACAGTCTTTGTCCCAGTATTCATGTCAACTCCAATGGCAGCCACCTTATGCTGCCCGGCATACAGGCTCAATCGAATTCAGTATCGCATAGCGCTACCAATATTTCGGTTATACATCCAAATGTGCCACCAGCCTCGCCGGTGGGCCAACTATCGTCATCCCTCAATCCCTCACCTGTTCTATCCATAAGACCAAGACTGACTTCCCTAAGCATGAAACTGCGCAAAAAGTCGCAATCCCGAGAATGCGACGTGGAGAGGGGTATCATACACCCGGCAGCGGCAGGTATACCACCTGTCATAGTCTGTCGCGAAAGACCAAAGATAATAATAACCACGAAGAGTTTACCCGGCAGTTTGGACTCCGAGCAGGATGTCAACGATGCAACGAATGATGATAATGTACCGGCGGCTAATGGTAAAACGCACTTGGCGGCCAATGGTTCCACAACTAGACCTAAGATACGTCTAAAAGTTTGGAAAGTGCCAAAGTTTTTGAAAAAGTTTGAAGAAATGGGTAGAACTCATGAAAAGGCGACCAGCACTGAGGTCAGCATTAGTTTAATGAGCAATGGACCAAAGACACCCACGGGGATGGGGCCGATGACGACGTCGCTGGCCACAGGTACATCGACGAATGAGGAGACCTTGGCCTTTATAGAGCCCAATGGCTATCAGCAATTGCCGGTGGTCATAGAGAATAACAAACCGAACCCAAACATGTTGGAAATACCCCAAAAACCCATGCTGCATCATGTGGCCACCTCCACCGGTATTTGTTCCAGTGTCAATCGATCGCCGGATGCCAGCTGCTGTTCACCTGGTCAGTATTCCATGTTCGATGACATCATCGACATTCGTTCGTATATAAGTCAGAGCCGAAGTGATATTTCGCCCTTTGGTCGTTCAGGCAGTTATCGTTCGCAGTGTGGCCGCAGCGGTCAATCGGAGACCTCACCGCTGCCCCGACCCAGAGCTTCCACATTAACAGCGACCAAGGGTGAGCCAGGCTTGGGAGCAGTGGCGGCGGCCACCATCACCTGTAATCCCTGTCAGCCCCTGATAGTACCTCCTCAGCCCACACACTCTCGCAACTCCAGCATATGGCCGGATGGTTTAAGCATATGTCCCTCGGCCACCTCCAGAAAGGACTCGGGCATTAAGAGTAATTCCCGCCGCTCCTCCATACAACAACAGATATATGCTCTAAACCAGACGGCCATTAGCACCCACAGGGTATCGGGCTATTTTACCAGCTCTACTTCCAGTATCTCCAATTTGGGAGATGTCCAGACTTTACCTCATGTGCCACTACCTCCCTTGCCACCACATCCGGGATCAAC